>NC_025700.1:18632170-18635103 GCF_000633955.1 Camelina sativa
AGAGCTGGTAACAGTACTGAAGCAAGATCAGGTCTGTCTTTTTTCCTCAGTTCACAGCACTGCAAAGCCAATTTAGCCAACTCCAGAGTCTCTTCTTCAGGCCATTCTGATACTTTTGGATCCAAAATTTCTCTGAGCTTATTATTTTCAATTGCCATCTCTACTTTATGGGTTAAACCCATTGCTGGCATCGCTGTTATGATTTGCAGAAGCACTACACCAAAGGAATAGAGGTCAGATTTCACTCCAAGCATTCCGGTTTGCTGATACTCAGGGTCGATGTAACAAAATGTACCTGTTTCCAGTGAGCCAAAGAGGGAAAGAAACATCAACACTGGTTCCATGTTAAGACATTGAAAAGAGATGGGAGATAAAAAAACTCTTACCGGCTGCAGAAGTCATGTGATAGTTACTGAAAGAATCATCAGCCATAGAGGGAGGCACCAAGCGAGCTAGACCGACATCACTGATCTTACTAGTGAAATTTTTATCAAGCAGAATGTTTGCTGGCTTCAGATCACGATGAACTAGGGGCTCAGGTTTTGCCTGGTGAAGAAAAAGAAGTCCTGTGGCAATCTCAGCAGCGATTCTGAACCTTGCTCTCCATGAAAGTGGAGGTGTATCGTTTTTGCAGAAGATGCGATCTTCAAGTGTTCCATTTTCCATATACTCATAAACGAGACAACCTAACTCGGGACATGCACCGAGAAGGATCACCATATTAGGGTGTCTCATGCTACTCAGAACCTCAATCTAGTAGTATAGAAAACATATGTATGAGTCGAGGAGAAGAAACATATAAAGCAACATAAAGATTTCACGTTATAGTTCACTTACCTCTTGTTGGAACTGTTTCAGTCCCTCTGTGATACCTGACTTCATGATCTTAATGGCGACAGAATTGTAATGGAGGACAGCTTTGTAAACAGGTCCATAACCTCCTTCCCCAATCTTTAGATCATCAGAAAAACCATTGGTTGCACCTTCAACATCTTTGATACTATAACGTCTGTAAGAGACTTCATTGACCATTCTCTCTTTCTCTAAATTGGCTTGCATCTCTTGTAATCTTCTCTTTAGGCTCTCCATTTGCGCTATGCGCTTTGCTATTTCAGCTGCGTGGATTTCAGACTGCCTTTTCTGCTTTTCCCTCTCAAAAAATAATCTAGGCAATTCTATTGCTTCCTCTGACCTTGGGGTTGCGGTAGCTCTAGGTACTTGAAGTTCTTGAGACTACATAAATTTAATTAATATCTGATGATTAGTATTCACCACCTGGAATATTAAGGAAACCACAATTGTCATCAACAATATCTTACGTTTTCTTTTTGGGTTGTAGTATCTTTGTTCTTCTTAAACTGCTTCAACTCCAGTCTTAGTCTCCTCACCTCTGCTTCAAGATTTTGATTCTGGTACGACATCCCGCAAAAAAACATGCACCATGTCAATACCATGTTGACATTGTGTATATCTGGGACCAAATCTTGAAAAGTTTACCTGTTGTTCCACGACATTTCCTGCAAGTGGACTTTCCTGTGAATGATCAGTTATCCCAGAATACAGATTAAAACCAAGAAGGAAATGTCAGAATACTAAGAATCTAAACGTATATTTGATGGTGATGATATACTACTAACCGTGGACGTTGAAGAGATCGAGCTTCTGTTGGTAGTAGAACTTGAAGAGATGGTGTAAGAACTCACACTTGATACCACACCGTAGCTGCCATTGTCAGTCCTCTCTGAGTGAGAAATCTCACTTACAGATTGAGGTGGTGAGATGCGAGGTGAATAGGATAGGTAGGAATCTGATATTGGTTTGTTGGTTTGTGTAGATACAGGTGATGAAGATGCCCTGTAAAATATGTAAACCAAATCTTGTTGAAACGAAAGCCATAGCGAAATGTTAGAAATTAGAAGAGATCAAGAGAGCTTAAGATTTTACCTCTCGGAATCACTGGAAATGGAGCTCGTTGAGTTGTACAACAAAAAAGAGAGATTTTGTTGTCTCGAAATTTTCTGAGGCTGAGTCGCAAATTTGCTTCTTGATAGCTTACCTTTGGACACAACAAAGACGGCACAAGTCTCTGGAGTCGTCTTAAGCAAAGTTGTGGGCACATCTGGACTCTTAAACTTCCTGATCACAAAAGAGAGATTGAATGTTAGCATTTTATAGTAACCAAAGTTGCAGATTGTATCAAGCATGAGAAAGAAAGAGAAAAGAAGAAGAGACTTGAGGAAGGAGTTGCGTGCAGATGCGCCAACAACGATATTTGCAATAAAATTGTTGCTTATGTATTTAACCAAAGCATTGGAGATGTCAAGATCGCCAAGAATAACCTCCTTAGCTATGATCTGAGAAAACGTGTATATACACAATAATTAGTGTCATGAGATGTGATGAATTATAACTCATGTGTTGTTACAAAGAAGATTGGGAATGATCGATCACTAACTCCTTTTCGAGTGCAGAATCCTCTGAAAGGAAGAAACAATTGATGTGTCTCGTCTTGATTGTTTCCTGCTGCATATATAACCGGATTCTAATAGTTAGGGTTCTTTAATTTGATTGTTGTTTTAACGAAGATGATGAGAGATACCTACCTTGAACGTGGAGAAGGACACATTGTGGAGAATCTTGAAGGAGATTTTCAACGGCCCACTTGAAGGCATGTTGGCTGTTCTTGTCCTTATCAATGGCGATCGCCGTGATTGTGCCAAAGTCTACCGAGGTCCCTCTTACTCTTCTTGAATACATGTTAGAGAGACTTGCTTCTCAAGAAACCTGCTTCATAAAGCAAACTATAATATCTATCAATTATATCATGTCTTTATCACTAACACCCACAACCAAAATCGATTGTGTTGTTTTCTTTTGGTTGGCTCTGCAGCTTCTGAGAAGAAACGATGAACAATAAAAAGTAACAGATTATA
>NC_025700.1:18635501-18663195 GCF_000633955.1 Camelina sativa
GGGGGGGGGGGGGGGGGGTCTGTCAAACAACTCAACTGTCTTGTGAAACAAACAAACAAAAAGGAAAATTTCTCAACTCTTAATTTACCTTTAGAAAGGAGTATTTTTTAAGAAATTGCTGGTGCGATCGAACTTATAACAATAGCTACCGTTTCGATTAAATGAAATTGTATAATATACTAAGTTGATAATTTTTTTTTGTCTTGATTGATAAGTACTAAAGTTAACTAGTATGCATGTTTTAGACTTTCTAAGCATATATTAACTGGAATTTGAGTTTCGGTTAAATAATAGCACGACAGCAAATGATATATCGACGAATTTGACATTTTGTGAGCTACAAAATGAAGTGTGTGGACGTGTTCATTATTTATCGTCGTCCGTCCCGGATCAATCAGATAGCCACGTGGGCGGAGGTAGAAATCGAAATTATTGCGATTAAATTGACTTGCAAAAAAACAAACACACGTTGCAGTTTCTGATTTACGTAGCCAAAGAAAGGACCAACCAAAAAAGTTGCGATCACATATATATGATATTTTCTTGGTTGTCGTCTTCCATCTTTTGTATCACCATCTCTTATACGTCTCTCATCGATACATTAGTACTTTTTAAGACAATTTATTCCATAAAGATTATACTTTTTTAGTTTTCGCAAAAGAAAACATGTATATTATTATTTGTTTAGGCTGATTTTTCTCATTGATAACAATCATTTTGTGTTATTCTTACCAGGAGAAAACATGTATATTATTATTTGTTTAGGCTGATTATTTTTTAGCTAGTATGCATGATTTATTCCATAATGAATGTATGAATGTATGGTTAATGCGTTACAATTTTGTCAATAGTTTGAAGAGTTATAGCAATGATCGAGATATTGGTTAATATTGTAGAGAAATTCATGAAAGTTTGTCCCTAAAAATTAAATTTTTATATATGAAGAAGAATGAGGTTTTGTTTACTATCAAATGGAAGATAGTTGAATAAAATTGTTGAATTTAGTTTAGAAAAATACAAAGACAAAGAGGAAGATAGTTGAATAAAATGGTTGAATTTAGTTTAGAAAAATATAGAGACAAAGAGGAAGATAGTTGAATAAATTCATGAATGTTGGTATTCATATTCTAATATTTAAAAGTTGTCAAAAAAGAAAATTATATGAACTTCTTATTAAAAAACAAATTCTAGAATCATATTCAAGAAATTGATGAGCTAACATGAATATAAAATTTAGTTAACCAAAAAACTCTTTGTTACAAAATATGCATCCTTAGATCAAGCTTTTATTTGATATATTTTTTGACGTTTTAGACAAGAATTGTAGAATGATTAAATCTCTCAAAACAAAGTTGTTCATGCATATATCTAATAATTCAATTACATACCAAGCGTCGGTAATTCAACTGGTAAAGTCTCTCTGGCAAAAGTCTAGAGGTCGCCGATTCGAGGGACAACGCTTGGGAAGAGACCATATAAAATACGCCGGTCCCTCCCCTGAAGGAATGTACGGACCTAGGTCCAGAACCTCTTAGTAATTCAAAAAAAAAAATCAATTACAAAATGAGAAAACCTATGTGAACTATTAAAAAAATCAACATTAAATTATATTTTTCAAAATTTCTACAATTAAAAAAAACGAAAATAATTTTTATATATATTAATATATATATATATATAGTAGCAAAATTATTTAAAAATAGTAAATCATAAGTCTGCGCATTAATCCTAAAACGTCAATTAGAAAATAACATCCAAACGAAAAAAGAAGGAAAATAACATCCATTGAACAAATATATGAAGCGTCAAGATTGCATTCGTCAAGATTCATTCATCCATATCTCATTAACCGATTTTCAATTTATTCAATTTCATATTTAAAAATTCACACAACTAGTCATATACACATAAAAAGAAGAATATTATTCATATATAAATCATTAATATTTCACATATCTAAAACTTGGCCACTTAATATCACACCTTCATGATTACCATTTGAAATCAATAACTTTTATCTACGTGTCAAATAGTAATGGATTTGTATAAATGATTTATGGACATATTAATGTTTTTACACATAAAAAGAAACAAAAATTACAGTTTATAAATCACTTAAAGGAAAAAAAAAAGAAGGGAAAATCTAGTGTATATATATAGAGAAGCCAAATGCGTTTTAATTTCTTGTTTTGGTAACTGAGATCGAAAACAAATCACACTAGTCACTAGGCATGGTTAGTATATATAGTATATTTGGTTTTATCATAATTATAACAAAAAAAAAAGGGAATTAAAATAACATATGTTGTTGTTAGCTGATCGACACGTGTTGCCTGAAGAAAAGAAAAAAAGGACAAAAAAAAAAAAGTTTTGGAAAATAAAAGGACAAAAAGTTCAAAAAGGCTTGTGTGTGTATGTATACGTGTCCTTCTAATAATACCCCTTTCGTAATAAATACTCCTTTTTTAATTTAATTTAAATAATTTTGTAAAAAGGAATAAAAGAAGAAACAGAGAGAGAGAAAAAAGCATACTACCACACAATATTCCCTTCTCTCTCTCTCTCTCGACCCAGAGAAACAACAATAATAATAATAATAATCATCTTCTCTCAATCAAAGGAGAGAACATCTTTACTTTACTCTGTTCCATCTCTCTCTCCCTCTGTTCGATTTTTTAGATGCGAATATCTTAAGAGATTCATTCAACTGGTAAGTTTTTTTTTTTTTTGTTCCTGTGTGTTATAGTGATGAAGCTTTGTGCTATTTATTATTATGTTGAATCTTTTTTATTTATTTTTTTAAATCTTATTTATTTGAGCTTAGTGTGTTCTTCTTAAGAACGAAGCTTTTTCCATTCATCTTTCTATTTCTGGGTTAATAAAGCTGAAACTTTCTTTTATTTATATATATATATATATATATAGATTCATGTTTCGTCTACTTTGATTCCTGATGTCGAATTGTTAGACTTCTCTTGTGATTATTGATTCCGCCTTTTTTCTTTTCTTTTGTGTCTGTGTGAATTTTGTCACGACCCCCGTTTGTGTAAGTAAGTTTTTTGATTAGTGCTCTTTTTGTTTGTGATCTCTCTCTCTGATAGGGTGAAATCGAGATTTAAGGATTTGTGCGAAAAGATCAAACCCAAAGTTGTTTGGTATTTTTGGGATTCGGGAGAGAGAGTGTGTAAAAAATCGAGCGATACAGAGGATCCGTTTCAGATCTGTTTCATCTCCTCCGGTACTTAATCCTCCTCCTTGATTCGTCCTCTCTCTCTCTCTCTCTCTCTCTCTCTCTCTCTGTGTGTGTTTTACAACTATGCTTAGCTAGTGCATGAGAACAATAAGCGGCATTGGAGTCGCTGATATATATATATATATATATATTATAAAACTTTTTTTTTGTAATGGAGCAAGCAAATCAAGATCATGAAACCGTTGCTTTAGAGGTATCGACGAAGAAGATGAAATCAATTGAATGATTGACATCTTTGAAGATAGATTTTACTCGATATCTCTCCTCTTTTTCTCTGTGGTGTGGTGTGTGGTGTGTGGTGTGTGGTGAAGTGTGGGGAGATCTCTGATTTTGGGGGACCTCATGGAAGAGATGACTCCTGCTGTTGCAATGACTCTTAGCTTAGCTAATACCATGTGTGACTCATCACCACCTGTGGAGATCACTCAGCTCAAGAATGTTACTGATTCTGCTGATTTGTTATCTGATTCCAACGAATCCCCCATGGAAGGTGAATCTGAATTGTTGAAAAGCGGGTCTTCTTCTTCTTCTACTAATGTTTTAGATGAAGACGAGGTACTACTCTCTGTTGTGGAGGATGATGATAATAGTGCTGCAGTCATTAGTGAGGGCTTATTAGTTGTTGATGCTGGCTCTGAGTTAAGCTTGTCTGAAATAGACAACGGGAGAGTTCTTGCAACTGCTATTATCGTTGGCGAATCAAGCATCGAGCAGGTTCCCACTGCTGAAGTTGTTATTGCTGAGGATTCAAGTGTAGAAGATGGTTCAGGTGTAACGGCTTCTGAGGTTGTCATTCGCTTGCCTGAAGAAAATAGTAATCAGCTGGTCAAAGGTAGAAGTGTTTATGAACTAGATTGCATACCGCTTTGGGGAACCGTTTCCATTCAAGGTAATAGATCTGAGATGGAGGATGCTTTTGCCGTGTTGCCTCATTTTCTTAAACTGCCTATCAAAATGCTTATGGGAGATCATGAGGGTATGAGTCCTAGCCTCACACACCTCACTGCTCATTTTTTCGGTGTTTATGATGGTCACGGAGGCCATAAGGTATGCTTTATTCTCATTTTCTCTATATTCTCTGGGATCGTAGTCTTTGAATCCAGATAACCTTTTTGATTTTGGGATTTTCAGTTAAAATCCGTAGCTATTAAATAAATGTACTGATGGCTTGTAGGTTGCTGACTATTGCCGAGATAGACTCCATTTTGCTTTGGCTGAAGAAATCGAACATATAAAAGATGAGTTATGCAAGAGGAACACAGGAGAGGGTAGGCAGGTCCAATGGGAGAAAGTCTTCACTAGTTGTTTTCTAACCGTTGATGGTGAGATTGGAGGAAAAATTGGCAGAGCCGTTGTTGGTTCTTCTGATAAGATTCTTGAGGCTGTTGCCTCTGAGACCGTAGGATCAACTGCTGTGGTTGCTTTGGTTTGCTCATCACATATAGTAGTTTCTAACTGCGGGGATTCAAGGGCGGTATTATTCCGTGGCAAAGAAGCCATGCCCTTATCAGTCGATCACAAAGTAAAAAGAGTTTCCTTTCTTCCCTTCTATCCAAGAGTTAACACCCTCTAATGTACCGAGTTGATGAAATTGTTTCTTAATTCTTTCTCTTTTTCTGCAGCCAGATAGAGAGGATGAATATGCCAGAATAGAAAATGCTGGAGGTAAAGTTATACAATGGCAAGGCGCACGTGTTTTTGGTGTTCTTGCCATGTCTAGGTCCCTAGGTAAGCAATGCTTCTCTTGATGACCACTAATGCATTTATGAATGTCGTGAGTTGGCTTATTATTGGTTTCAAACCTTACCTTGGTTATGAATTTACTCTCCTTCATAAAACATTAGTTCCTCGGCGTTTTTTTCCCTCCTCTGGACCTATGCAGGTGACAGATATCTGAAGCCATATGTGATCCCAGAACCGGAAGTGACATTCATGCCGCGGTCAAGAGAAGATGAGTGTCTCATACTAGCCAGTGATGGTCTTTGGGATGTAATGGACAACCAAGAAGCTTGCGAAATGGCTAGGAGACGGATCTTGATGTGGCACAAGAAGAACGGTGCACCACCTATAGCAGAGAGAGGCAAAGGAACTGACCCAGCTTGCCAAGCGGCGGCTGATTACCTCTCCATGCTTGCTATTCAAAAAGGAAGTAAAGACAACATATCCATCATTGTGATTGACTTGAAAGCTCAAAGAAAGTTCAAGACCAGAACTTGAAGCTTAATTACAAACAGTACGCTTACTTACTTTTTTTTTACTGGGGGTAAGTTTAGATCGTTAAGGATCTAATGTCGACAAGTTTTTTACATATTATATTTACTCAATATTGTTAGAGGGGTTGGGGAAAGAAAAGGAAAAGAAAAAAGAAGGTATGGAAATGCGGGTTGGGGAGGAGAAGACTGAAGATTAAGAAGATGATGCATAGCTAATTTATAATTACATTCCTTTTTTCTCATGAAACTTTGGGATTCGTATGTATAAGAAGAAGAAATAGGCAAAAAAATATGTTTTTTTTTGGTTGGGTATTAAAGTAGATGAATATGTTGTAATAGTTTTGAGATGTGGCAATTGAAATTGTAATTGAGACTATTGTCACATTAAGCTTCTTGCATTTCTCTTTTCTCCTTTTACTATCCTTTTTTTACTGATTGTCTTTACATTTCCATAACTTACTTGACACTGAATTTTTAGTGTTTTGGATCCAAGTGATTCAAGGTTGAGTTAAGGAGTGGTAAAGCAGTACAATAAACAAAAGGTGGACGTGCCGGAGTGGTTATCGGGCATGACTAGAAATCATGTGGGCTTTGCCCGCGCAGGTTCGAATCCTGCCGTTCACGTTTTTTCTTTTTGTATTAATCTGTAACTTACCTTAACCATCTTACATTCATTCATACCGTCCGAAATGTAAATATTTCTTTTCCTAATTTGGATAAGAATAGAAATCAATTACAAATGTGGTTGGTGACGTGTGAAACCATAAGTGTGTTAGAAAGCTATTTTATTAATCATTGGCAGTTTGGCACCGCGTAAAACTCTGGATTGTAAAAGAAAGTATATCATTTTTAGATAAGTTATCAAGAAATTAAGATTTCATATGTATATTGCATTTGACGGTTTAGCCATTTGTGAAAGCCACGACAACACCGGCCCTCCTCCATTGACCTAAACGCTAGTTATTAATATAACTATTTTAATTTTGATAATATAAAGATAACATTTAGCAGTTTATTATTCGAAATTAGATGTTAAAAGACTAAATTACGCATCAGCTGCTTCATATAGAAAACGTGTTTATTAACACGTTAGACATATGATTCCGTTGAACAGTTTGATTATTTGACGTACCAAAATGTATTTGCTACATGTAATCCAGCTGTATTATTAGTAAGGTGCCTTTGAATTTCCATTTCCAACTTTCACAAGCAAATACCACCATTTTTCCAGCTTATCTTAAAAGTCATTTGAAAATTAAAACAAAACAAAAAAAAATCTCCCAAAGAAACGTATGTAGCAATTGAACCATTTATTTTGTTTTGTGGGATTACCAAAATAATTGAGTATCATTTCTCGAGGGTATGATAATTAAGACTTAGGAGCTACTAGAACCTTTTATTATATAAGTTAATAAAGTTTCGAAAAAAATGTGGTTTTTAGAGTTTGTGGATATGATTTTTTTTCTTCAGATATTTAATGGATAGTTTGTGACAGTTGCAAATTTATTTATACAACTAATCAATTATGAAGTATAACTACATATCCCATACTAGGGACATATAATGTAAACAAATATATCTCCTTTGTTTTTTCATTTTTGTCTAGACTCAAACTCAGGAACTGGTCAGATCTACAGGGTAAAGGTATAGTCAACTAGAACTACTAATTTGAACATACATACATCTGCTTAGATATCCTCTACGCGAAATGTGAAATGTATCTCTACGACGTTTCTATATATAAATGAAATTTTTTTTTGACAAAATTCGTTCATTATCCGATTATTTTTCTAATAACATATGTCAAATAACATATCAAAATATTCCAAGACCAAGACAAAAGACATATTTTTGTGTTGTGTAAAGTAGTAAATCCACAAAAAAAAAAAAATATATCTATATAAAAAAAAAAGAGAGAGAGAGACCAAACCCAGTTCCCCAAGCATTACAAAGCATAAAAGCAACACATCACACAGCATCGTAAGCCAACCACTCCAAACTAATAGTAAAAAGTTATCTTTCTCAAAAAGCCAAAATAATAATACTAGAAAAACAAAACGCAAAGAGTAGTATGGAAGAAGAAGACGGAGACGCGTCTACGCCGTTTTGGCTTCAATCACGCCGCAACAGCAACACTTACTTCCGCCGCACCGCAAGTCTCGGCGGCCGTGCAACCACCGTCGCCACTCAAATATTCTTCGCCGGAGCAGCAGCCATCCTCATAGTCTTCTTCATTATCCCTCCTTTCTTCTCCTCTGTTTCACAGATTTTTCGACCTCATTTAGTCCGTAAAAGCTGGGACTATCTCAACTTCGTTCTCGTCCTTTTCGCCGTCCTTTGCGGCTTCCTCAGCCGCAACTCCAATAATGACGAAACCAATCATAACAAAGAAGAAGATGTCAGTAACAAGTTCTCCAACTCGCCGTCCATCATCGATCGAGGAGGTGCTACACCGCGTTATTGGCTCGATGATCGTGGCGATCAGACGGTGTACAAGAGGTTTAGTAGATTAAGGAGTGTTAGCTCGTATCCAGATCTGAGGCTCCGGGAATACGAAGACGATGAACGGTGGAGATTTTACGATGATACACGTGTAAGTAAATGCCGTTATGAAGAAGATACAGATCCGATCTATCCTAATCAAAGTTACAGAAACTGGCAAGAGGAGGTTAAACCACCGCCGGAAGATGTAGTTCAACCAGACCACGACGGCAGCAACGGAGAAGGAAGAAAGGTACAAAGCGACGTTTCCGAAGCTGAGAAAGTTGAGGTCGTCGCGACGGNCACGCCGCAACAGCAACACTTACTTCCGCCGCACCGCAAGTCTCGGCGGCCGTGCAACCACCGTCGCCACTCAAATATTCTTCGCCGGAGCAGCAGCCATCCTCATAGTCTTCTTCATTATCCCTCCTTTCTTCTCCTCTGTTTCACAGATTTTTCGACCTCATTTAGTCCGTAAAAGCTGGGACTATCTCAACTTCGTTCTCGTCCTTTTCGCCGTCCTTTGCGGCTTCCTCAGCCGCAACTCCAATAATGACGAAACCAATCATAACAAAGAAGAAGATGTCAGTAACAAGTTCTCCAACTCGCCGTCCATCATCGATCGAGGAGGTGCTACACCGCGTTATTGGCTCGATGATCGTGGCGATCAGACGGTGTACAAGAGGTTTAGTAGATTAAGGAGTGTTAGCTCGTATCCAGATCTGAGGCTCCGGGAATACGAAGACGATGAACGGTGGAGATTTTACGATGATACACGTGTAAGTAAATGCCGTTATGAAGAAGATACAGATCCGATCTATCCTAATCAAAGTTACAGAAACTGGCAAGAGGAGGTTAAACCACCGCCGGAAGATGTAGTTCAACCAGACCACGACGGCAGCAACGGAGAAGGAAGAAAGGTACAAAGCGACGTTTCCGAAGCTGAGAAAGTTGAGGTCGTCGCGACGGCGGAAGCTGAAGTAGTAGAAGAAGAGCTAACAGTGCCATCTGCTCCGCCGTATATCCCGTCTCCTCCACGTGCTCCTCCACAACCTAAGCAAGCGAAGAGGAAGACTAAAAGAGTGTACCAAGATGTTCCTCCAAAGGAAGATAAGAAAGAGAGAGATGAATTTGTGGCGGTGGCGACGCCTCCGACAACTCCGATCCCGCCTCCGACGACTGTGTATCAGAGGAGCAATAAACAAGAGAAGAAGAAAGGAGGAGCAACCAAAGAGTTTCTGATAGCGTTACGGAGGAAGAAGAAGAAGCAGAGACAACAGAGCATCGACGGCCTCGATTTACTCTTCGGTTCCGATCCTCCATTGGTCTATACAATGCCACAACCGCCGCCTCCGCCACCGCCTCCACCACCTTTCTTACAGGGGCTCTTCTCATCTAAAAAAGGTAAAAACAAAAGAACCAACAATTCAAATCCACCGCCTCCTCCTCCTCCGCCACCACCTGAACGGAGATATGAATCACGAGCATCAATTGCGAAGCTCCGCAAAGCTCCGGTGGAATCACGGACATCTAAACCGAATCCGCCAGCTAGAGTTACTCAATTCGTAGGCACAGGAAACGAATCTCCATTGTTACCTATCCCGCCGCCGCCTCCTCCTCCGCCGTTTAAAATGCCGGCTTGGAAATTTGTGAAGCGTGGAGATTACGTCAGGATGGCTAGTGACATCAGCATAAGCTCCGACGAACCCGATGAGTCGGATGTAGCTCAATCAGCCGGCGGGAGTATGTTCTGTCCGAGCCCCGACGTAGATACCAAAGCCGATGATTTCATCGCGAGATTCAGAGCTGGACTCAAATTGGAGAAGATGAACTCTGCCAAAAGAGCGAGATCCAATTTGGGACCCGAACCCGGACTCGATGAATCTGGATCTTAAACGGGTTACAGGCCTTAGCCCAAGCGTATAGAGTTTATTTCTTTCTTAATGGGCTTTTTTTGAAACGTTGGTTTTTATTTTATTTTATTTTTGTTGCATTTTGTGGCTTACTATATTGTTGTTTTTTCTTTACATTTATTAAATTTTCTTATACGTATAATCTTGTTGTGTATACATGAAAAAAACACAAATTTAGTATCCAGTTTTAAACCCTACTACGTTTTACCCGTGTACCATATGTCTATTATTTTGTTGATATGACACTGTAATGGTTTAGAAGTGCTTGTAGTCGATGATGAATTGCATATATATGTATATATATATATATATATATTGTTAACGGTTGTAGGTAGGATTTTGTAAAAACTCTTGATTTGCAAGTTGAAAATATACATTTTACGATTTGGTTAGTTATGATTTAGGAATGAATGATATGATATATTCTTATTATGATTCTCAGTTGATATTATTGGATTAATAGTGTACATTTAAAGCTAATAATATCTTACCAAATATGTAATCTTTTATTAAACGTAAATTAGATATTTTCTAAGAAGTATTCATCTTGAATTAGTTGCTATATTATAGGGATGTGATTACATAATTTGTGTTATCAATTCTTTTTGTCTAAGTCGGCCCTAGAAATTCGGCATACAAATTAAATATTTTCTAATTCCTAAGATACAATGGGCATTAATTGGATGTAAATAAGTACGCTATGCATTAAAAACAGGCCCAAAATATTCGACAAAAGGAGGATCCGGATAATTGAATCAGTTATAATTTTAGTTAAAAACCTAATCCGAAGTTAGCAAAAAGTGATGGCATCCTATTGTACTCCAAAAATATATTTTGAGCTCTATATGTGGATATACTTGTTTGGTTACAAATATAGTAAGACAAATTTTAAAATATATATCCGTTTATAAAAAATCACATCATATGATGAAAAAATATAAAATTTTATTAATTTTATGTATTAAATAGTAATTAAAATAATGAAATATAAGATTAAATAAAAGTGAAAGGAGAATTATATTTTAATCTAACATATTGATTTAAATTAGGTAGATAGATTTTAGGAAATTAATATTATCAAATAAGGAAATAATTGTGTTTGGTTGTAAGAATTGCAGATAATTTAGTTGAGACTTGTTTGGATACAAAGATAAGAGAAGATGACACAAAAATGTACTTCAAAAATGTTAAGATAGATTTTTGTATCGTGGAAGATTCTAGGGTCTCACCGGGGCTTTTCAATACGGCCACCACCATGTTGCATAACAAAGAAGCTGTGTTATCGTTATAAAGAAGCACTAAGTATCAACCCGCATTATATGCGGTATAAATCGATTTAAATAAAATATTATGAATTAATTTTTTTATTTGAGAGATACGTAAGTAAATTTTTTTACTTAAATAAGATGAATAAAATATTAAGAATAAAATAATTAAGATATGTAAGTAGAGTTTTTTTTTCGTTTGTTCAAATTTGCGTTTATTTTCTGTAAAATATGTTTCACCGTGAAATATTGGAACTTGCAAAAGAATTTCAAAATGATGTAGAAATTTTTGATGTCTTTATGTGTTTCTAAAAATCAAATTCACATATTTTATGTTTCACATTATTTTCTACATACTATGCAATTAAATATATAAAACAATATTTTTAGACAAAACGATTTAATTAAACTAATCCTAAGTTTAAAATGCAATGAGAAAATGTATAAAAGTGGTAAATAAACGAATAATTTTTTTTTATTGATTGTGAAATGTATTTTATTTCTAATAATTAAATAATAGAAAAGCACTCTCATAAAAACTGATGTGTCGCCCTCGCAGTGCTTTTTTTTAATAAATGCTCTTAGATTTCATTTTTATTTACATAAATATGTCATTGATATATATCGGGCAATGTGCTTTTCTATTAGTTTTTTAAAATGAAAGATTTGATCAACAAATAAATTCCTAAAGGTATTTAATTATCAATTTCATAACATTAATATATAGGGGATTCTATAATTTTTTTAACCTAATATATATTTTCTTAAGCAACAAGCTAGGGCTCGAATCGCTCTCTCTCTCTTTTCTTCTCATCTTCTCCATGGCTGAGTCTAGCAAGAGATCCGCAACCAAAGGTGAAGCAACTCCTGCCGTGATTAAGGCCACAAAGTCTTTGAAAGAAGAACTCAAGAGGGAGCAGGAAGATGATTTAAAGACCAAAGTGAATCTGAAGAAGCCGAAGAAAGATGTGATAATTGCTCATCCCGGGAAGGAAAAATCTGAGATGAAGGAGATTATGAAAGGAATCGCTGATCGTCTTCAGCGGCTCGAAGCAAAGGTGTATTTGTTGGCAACAAAGGCAGATCTACAGGCGATTTTGATCGCAGTAAAGGGTGAGAAAGTTCCTGCCATGAAGCCTCCTGCTGAGGCTGCTTCTGACAGCGAGGACTCATCGTACATGGACACTTCTCGAGATGACGAAGTTACTCCAACCAAGACAGAGACCAGTTCGTCTGAGGATGAACCATCTTCTTCTGAGGAACCTGCAAATAAACCTGCTGCAAGTGCCAAGCCAGCTGCGTTTACCATACCAGCTGCGTTTACCATACCAGCAGCTGCTAAAGTTTCTCCATACCAGCAGACTGTTGGTGGCAATGGTCAAACGATCTCTGTTAGGGGCTTTGACCCCTTCCATTCCTGTGGATGATATCAAGAGCTCATTGAGTAATTATTTCACTTCATTTGGGGAGATTACACGCGTATTTGTTCCCGCACACCGTCAAACCGGTGCTTCCTTGGGATATGCTTACATTGATCTGAAACAAGGAGCAGAGAAGGCGTTGAAACTTCGTAGACATGACGTGGGAGGATGGAATCTTGTAGTTGGTGAGGCTGAACCAATTCGCAGTGGAAGTAGTTGGCCTTTTCCCGGCCGTTGTGGCTCTATTGGCCGTTGTACCTACTGTTGAAGCTTTGCTGATGCGAGGGAGAGGCTGCTTTTCGAACTAGTTTTACTCCCTCAAGTAAGAAGTAAACTCAATATTGAGTTCGTTTGGTTTTAAAGAAGAAATTGGAACTCTGATTTTTTATTCTGAAAGAGAAAGAGATAACAAAATATATATAACAAGACAGGTCCCGTGAGTACTTGTTAGAGCACATGTAGTTGTACTTTGATGTATATGATTATGGAACTAACCAGTCCTTCAATTTCACAAGTCCAAAGAAACGCAATTTCATTACTTCCTCTAATAACACAAGCCAACAATATCATAGGACCTGAAGATAGATGCCCTAGATACAATAATGGTTTCTTAAGAAACACAAACAAAACAAAGCTTATTTAACACTTAGATTCATTGCTCGCAAGATACTCCTTGAGAACATCCATAACCGAACCAAACTTTGCTTTAACCTTAACTGGTGGATTTGCCAATCTACAAGCCATCTCCTTTATGTTCTTGGAATGATAATCAATCTTACTCTCTGTAAACTTCAATCCATGAGCTGTACTCACCACCACAGTCCGATCATTAGCTTCTATAACTCCAGACTTCCTCAGCTTCATCAATGCCGTCAATGCCACACCTGTATGCGGGCATATAAACATCCCAGTAGAATCAGCAAGAGCTGTTGCATCCATCAACTCTTCCTCCGTAGCTTCCTCAACAATTCCATTAGATTTCTTCAACGCATACACAGCTCTATCAATCGAAACAGGATCACCGATCTGAATCGCAGAAGCAAAAGTAGTGTTTGCTTTCAACGGATTGAAATCTTCTTTAAAACCAGATTTGTAGTGCAAGTAAAGTGGATTTGCGTTAGCAGCTTGAGCACAAACAAGCCTAGGGATTCTATCAACAAGACCTAACTCTTTACACATATGAAACCCTTTGTAAAACGCATAGATGTTACCAAGATTGCCTCCAGGAACAATGACCCAGTCAGGAACTTCCCAGTTGAACTGCTGCAATATCTCAATCGCCGCCGTCTTTTGTCCTTCGAGACGGAGGCTGTTGAGAGAGTTCGCCAAGTAAATCGGAAGCTCTGCCGTCACTTCTCTGATCAAATGCATACATCCATCGAAATCAGTGTCAATACTAAGCACAAACGCTCCGTTTGCAATCGGCTGAACAAGCTGAGCCATGGAGATCTTGTCCGCCGGTAAGAACACGATCGACGGGATTCCGGCGGCAGCACAGTAAGCGGATAGAGCAGCGGAGGTATCTCCAGTGGAAGCGCATCCAACTCCAACGACTGGTTTGTTCATTTTCCGGAGACGATTCACCTGAGAAACAAGAAGCATCATAAAGTCGTAAACTTTATAAAGTTGCAAAACAGAGGATTATAAAGTTTTAAACTTTGTTAAAGTTGCAAAAACAGAGGATTATAAAGTTGTAAGCTTTGTTTAAAGATGGTAGACCTGGGAAACAAGAACAGTCATGCCTAGATCTTTAAAGGAGCCAGTGTGGCTGATTCCACAATGTTTCACCCACAGATCGTTCATCTGAAGATACTGTTTACCGAATCGCTCAGCCCAGAAGAGATTTGAGTTGCCTTCGAAAGCAGAGACGATGTCGTCATCGTCGATCTCGGGGAGAACCCACTCTTTCTTAGACCAAACGCCTGATCCGTACGGCCAATTGGTTTTGCCGACGCGAGAGTCGAAGAGTTTACGCCAGAACTCTCCATCGTAGCGTTTCAAGGCGGCGAAATCGTGCTGGACGTCGAGGAGACCACCGGATTGTGAACGGTAGACGATCTCGTCGAGGGAGTAGGATTCGGTTGAAGACGGTGGAGCGTCGAAAGGGACGTAGCGTGCGGAGAGGTTTTGGAGTTGGTGAGGACGGCGACGAGCTTCGTCGCGGATGTTCTCATCGGGGGAACGGCGGTGTTTAGGAGGTGGAGGAGAGGGAGGAGTGGCGGAGATGGTGCATCGGACGGTGAAGGAGACGACGGAGGAGTGAGGTTTGAGTGTGGTTTCAGAATGGGAAGGTAAGTAGGTGGCTGAGTGGAGAAAAGTCGAGAACGAGGCCATTATGAGTGTGAGAAAGTAAAGTGAAGCGTTTGATTGGAGCCAAGAATGAAGTTGACTACACCTTTGTCACTGACAAATTCATTTTATAACTTTGAAAAAGTATTCCAAAAAAAAAAAAATGAATTTTCTAATTGTTCAAAATTCCCAAGAAATACAAATTGTACTACCACACTAGGAAATAGGAAAATGAATCTTGAACATCAAAGAGTCATGCATGAGTTTAGTTTTTAATACGGACTGGGTCAAAAGATACAGTAAATGGATGGACCACTTGACCAGTGTGAAAAAAAATTATCTCTTTCTTGTCTAGCTGTACCGCCTTATTTCCCTTTCATGGCCACATATCTTAAAAAAAAGTCAAAATACCAAGCAAAAGAGTCTTTTAATATTGACGATCATATCTCCTTTTTTAAAACCAGATAAGGATCAAAAATTGAGTAAAACTATAGAATCTTACAAACTAACCTGACTTTGCTGAAAACAAGATTTGTGAAGAATTATCATCTCCACAACTAGTACTTGCAACTTCAATATAAGAATAAGACTGAGTTGAAGACAAATGCTGGTTGTATATGTTCAGGCCTTACATCCACCTTCAAGCTTAGTGATTCTTATATTGAATTTACACATCTAAAATATAAATATAAAGAAAAAGTCTGAATTTGGCCATTGGGGTTATATATGAAACTTGACGTAGTTTTATTTTCTCATAAAAATAGTATGCATTGGAATGGTTGATGTAAATATGGTCTGCAGATTACCAACAAAAATTAATGAAAGGCAACAAATCAAGACATAACATCATGACAATGGCAGCAAAACCGATAGGCAAAATGGCTGCCCAAATCTGCACGGGATGTAGGAAGGTCTTTGTTGATTCATATAAGCAGCTGCATTGTGATGATACCTACAACAAATTAAATTGATTAAAACCCACATAAATTGGCTTTACATACTATGATTTGCATGTACAAGGAGGAGTTCGGAAAGCTTTACCTCATTGCTTGTATGGATTTGAAGTTGAGTGATTAGATGAGTATCTAACTTCAAACACAAGCAATGGCCAAGATCAACATTGTCTAAAGAATGATTTTTGGAAACCGAAACAGTTTCCAATGACTTGCAGCCATGTGCATTGAGACATTTGAGGCTCAATGGGAGATTTGTTAATGATTTGAAGTTCTTGCAGTTATTAAGGCTGAGAGTTACAAGCGAGGGAAGATCTTTGACGCCCATAGGCACCGACTCAAATTCATGTCCGCTGAGGTCTAACCCTCTTAAGTTGGTGAAGCGAACAAGCTGAGCCGATAAAGATTCAACACTTCTACAGTTGTCGAGGGAAAGGTCAAGCAAATTTTGTACATGCTCGGATCTTCATCTAGAGAGAGTTCCCCAAATGACTTGAGGGTAACGCAGTCTGAGAGTATGAGTATTTCCACCTGAGGTAGTCTTGGTAATGCTTTGAGCTCCCGACAGTTACAAAGCTTGACATACTTAAACTTGGAAAGGTTTCTCATAGCTGTTGCCTGTTGGTAAGCTCTTGTAATCATTTCCGCTGAGGTCTAGTTTCTCCAAGGAAACCAGTTGACCAATGTCGTCGGGGATCACCAAAATGTTCAAGTTGACTAGATTCAATTCTGTCAAGATGGGGAAGTCTGCAAAGCTATAGCATGTGAAAGAAGCACCACACTTGTTGTAGTTGGACCGCATGATGTTGAGTGTTCTGAAACCATAAAGCATCGATTCATCTCGGATATGTTGCTCGTTACTAAAAGAGAAGTGACATGCCTGCTCTTTAAGGGACGACAACAATATACTGATTTCTCCCTCGACAGATACATCTGTAAGATGTATTAGTGTCTCCACAGCAGCTGGAAACTCCAATACGATAGGCCGAAACTGCATGTTGCTGCATCTTTGAAAGTCTGTTGATTCTTTCACAACGACAACATGGCTCTTTAGGCCATCACATTTTGATATATTTAGTTTTCTTAGAGAAGGTAACCTACCGATGGACGCTGGAATCTGCTCCAGCGATGTGCAGCCTTCCATATTCACCTCCTCGAGTTGGATGGCGCTTGAGAGATCTGAAACTTTGTGCATACTTTTAGAACCTGAAAAGTCTAGTTTCCTCAATTTCCTCAGATCCTAAACAAAAAACAAGGGATGTTTAGAGAGGGACTTATATCAAAGAGATACAACAAGTCCAAAATTTCCATAAATGTAGTTTTACCGGCTTCTTGTCCCAAAGGGTTTCAAGATTGCTATGACGTAGAATGAGTTCCACGAGATAGTACGAAGGAAATACAGTAGGCAGGGCTCTAAGTGAATAGGCATCCCAGTGCAGTAACCTTAGTTTGCCGGAAGTCGAAGAAACGTCAGAAGTGAGCAGCAGCCTAGAGTCTATATCTTGTGAATGCTTGTACAACTTGAGATATTTGAGGCTATGCATAGAATCAAACACGCTCCCCATCACAAACAATTTTGTAGGCATCTCACACGTATGTAGTGACAAGCATTCAATTAATTGATCATTCGTCTGATGATTGCAACGGAAAAAATCACTTGGCATAGAGATAAACGATATATTAGCCTAGCATATAATTAAAAAAGATGAGTGAGAAGGCGTACTTTGTTATTTTCCAGTACATAACAAATTTCTTCAGGATCCCACATGATTCTTGACTTTCGGGCATGCTTATAGCTTCTTCAAGCTCGAGATCTCTTGCGGTTTGTTCTACCAAAGCATGTATGGTTATACACTCATCGGTAGATATGTCGATCAGAGACTTTGCCGCTAAACCTTTTATTCTAGATTCACCTTCATCTAGAAGGGCCCTGACACGCCGAACATGGTCTCCAATAAAAAGACATGCAATATTAAGAAACAGAGTTTTGTCTCTTGTGTCTAAACTATCGCAGCTAGTTTTTTTAAGATTTTCGTAATACTCTGTGGTATAGAAGTTTCAAGTATGAGCAGTTCTTCGTTCCACTCCGCCAAGGTGGTCTTCTCACCCAAATGTAACCAAATGATTGAAGGGCAGTGATAACATCATTATTTTACCCATTTTAGCTATAGTTTTAGTATGCATTTAGAAATAGTTTAGTATGATTTCAATGCTTTAATGTCTATTATCAAGTATTTTAGGTTTCAAGAAAATTTTACCGGTTTTATAGCAAAAAGGACCAAAAACAAGGAAAATATGTTTCAGGACAGATTCAGAACTTTATAGTACGGGCAACTTTTGAAGAATTTATACAATTCACATTTCGACGTATTTGGTGTTTATGGAAAGCTGAGAGAGCCATCTTTCACCTCGAAGTGGAATCAAGTCAATTAGTTTACTCATCAGGAAGTTATGTCCGATTTATCGAGACGTATTATAAACCGACGTAAGAAGAACCATTCAGCCAATGAGCTTTTATTGAAGGCCTGACCAGCGACCACCACGGTGGCCCAGTCCAAGTCTTCACCACGTTTTAGAAAATTCCTATGCCGCCCCTTTCCATGCACTTAACAAGAGAAGATGTTTCTAACCTTACAAAACCCTAAACCTAGACAAAACCCTATAAATACTCTTTTAAGTCCTAGGGTTTGAAGTGTGCCGAAAAAGTACCAGAGTGTGCCTTCACCTGCATCCAAAGAGATCACGACCAGAAGAACAGCCACGACCAGAAGCTCTCTCTCTCGTTCCTCTCCTTGAAGCCTTGAAGTTCACCAAACTCTTTCTCTTTATTTGTTCCATCTTTTGTTCTAGTTTTCTAAAGGAAGAAGATCCTACACTTTGTTTGACAATCATTGAAGTAATATCTAAACTCTTTTTCTCTATTTATTATTTTATGTTTATGAATTATTTAATCTTTGCTTTGATGATTCTCTTAAACATGCTAGAGAGTTTTCTAGTTGGGTTTAAAGAGATAATCAAAGGGGGGAGATGATCTTAGTTTATGTGGCAACTTTTAGGGTTTGTAAGATTTATATTCTAGTTTATTCTATGCTTTAATTCTAAGTTTTTGCTTAATGCTTTAAGTTAGCCTCATGAACTAACTATGATCTAAAGCGTGTATGCTTTACCAAAAGCTTGCATGTGTGTTTGACCTAGCTTAGATGTGTGGGGATTCATAGGAAGCACATATCCCTTACCTATGGAATTTCATGGATTAGAATCGAACATGTTTTAAATTCTTTGATCTATGCGTCGTTGCCTGCGACAGTTGAGTAACGGAGTATAGTGATCTTAGACGGTTAGCTTGTGAACTATAAGTTAACGGTTCATTCGTGTTTCGTAGTCCGAGTTTTAGATAAACAAACTAACCCTAAACTTTCCTATATAGATAGATCATTGAACCCCTGCGATTTTCCTTGATGTCCAACGTTTGTTTTATTTATTTATTTTACTTGCTTTTATTTATGTTTATTGCTTACTACAACCAAAACCCCATTTTTATTGAGTCCTAGTCTTACATCTCTTCCGACAGATTTTCTAACCAACAACTCTCTCTCTGTGGGATCGATCCTTAAATACTACTACCGATTAGCTGTGCACTTGGAGCAGTTGTGTGGTCATTTAAAATAAAAGATTTGAAGTGATAAAAACTACGCACATCATGCAGAAGGCAGACCATAGGTAAGCCGAGAAGCTCGGACTGATAGTTCTTTATAACTATTAGAGGGTGGGGTTCCTCCTTGAAAATAAAAGTGGTTAAACAAACGTAGTGCGTCGTCTTCTTCCACGTGTCTTGAGCAAACCCTTGTCACGTGTGGTTATAATGATTCGGCTCCCTGAACCAAACCAGCTTGGCTTTTCTGCCAGGAAAAGTAACTGCTGCACGTCGTTCACATTGTCGAGGACAAGAAAAACTCTTCGATGACTAAGCCTTAGTTCGATCTGTTGAGATCTGTGCTCTACACTCCATAGCTTCACAACTTGTTCTTTACCGAGGATAACGGAAAGCATTCGTTCTTGTAAATATACGTCCATGTTCTCTGCATATATCCTTAACGTTTTCTATGAAACAATGAGCTGGAAACTGACGAGAATATCGATCATAGAGACACTTAGCAAGAGTGGTTTTGCCAATGCCTCCCATTCCCCAAATCCCTATCATATGACTCTAGTCTCTAGATTCGGATCCCATATCCAACAGAGAAGTGATTCGTTCCATGTGATCCTCGCCTCCAACAACATTTCCGAAATCTATTGGATGCACATATATGGCAACCGATTTGAAATATCATCAACAATATCCTTAATCATTGTAGCCTCGTCTAAGCTGATATGAAAAAAAGCATGGTTGAAAGATACATAAACATTGTAATACAACGCTCCAAATTTGTTATATCTTTGTGATTAAAGGACAAAAAAAAAACAGAACACACTCACATTTCATCGGAGTGCCCGCCTGCTAACTCGGCAACCTGACCAAGCGCTTATCTCCATTGGCGAACCTTCTCCATCAATTCTGGCGCTTTGTATTATTGAAAAGCAGTGTCGAAGCTTCCTCTCTGGTGTCTCACGTCAGAGGGATCTACTCCGTAGAAGATAGGAACAACTCTGCTCATATCCTCAGTGTGAAAGTCCATTATCATCCGAAGTTCCTCCAAGCACCACTTAGAAGTAGCGTAGTTCTCCGAGATAATGACCACAACGAACCTAGAATCTTGAATCGCTTGGCAGATTTCATCGGAAATTGTGTCACCCGCTTCAATCTCTCTATCGTATTTGAAAGTAATGATATTCCTATAACGAAGTGCTGTGTAGAGATGGCTTGCGAATTTCCTGCGGGTATCTTTCCCACGGAAACTGACGAACACATCGTAGTTCTGGAGACGAGATGGAGATGAAGAAGCCATACGGAAGGATAGACTTCAACAAAGAGGAAGACTATAAATGAACAAAAAAACAAAAGAATAAGCTGAGCATCTCATTGTATCTGGAGGTCAACTATCTTAAACTTAAACCTGCAAGGGTGGCTGATTTTTCTTTTCTTTCTTTTGTCCAATCAAGTATTACTAGTAGAAAAATACTATTTAGTCTGATGAAATATATTAGGTTTTATATGTTATATATGATTAAACACGTTACATTTTTATATTTTCTTATTTTGTTGAATTAAATTGAATACTAGTTCAAAGTAGCCATATAGTTTTTTTTTTTTTTTTGCTTTTCTTCCATGTAACATCATCACTCATTCTATTTCAAAGTGATATATTTTTTTCAATACATTTACAGCTAAGTGCTAACCGATACTTAAAATTATATAGGACTACGAAGCATACCAAGTCAACTACGCAACCACTAAGACCATCTCCATTTTTTTCCCTGGTTTTCCCTGGTTTTCCACTGGTTTTCCCTATTTTTTTCTCTATAATAGAGAAACTTTGAACCCACCTCTATTCTCACCTCTAAAATAGAAATTGCTATTTTTTTCTCTATTTATAGAGAAACTTTTGTAGAAAAAATAGGGAACAAGTGGAGGATGTGTGTAAGGTTGCTAGCTGGTTAGGTCAAGGAAGTAGAGTTATCGTAACCACTCAGGATTCTAGTTTGTTTGTGGCTAAAGGGTTGGAAAACGTATATGAAGTGAAGCGTCTGCGATATGATGAAGCTCTCCAATTCTTCTATCAGTTTGCTTTTAAGCAGCAACCTCCTCATAATCGTTTCAAACAGCTTTCAGTTCGGGCAACCAAGCTAGCTGGTTGCCTTCCATTGTCCCTCAAGATACTTGGTTCCTTTCTGAATGGCAAGGGTGAAAAAGATTGGGAAATTGCATTATAGAGGCTTGAAGCAAAAGTACAAGATGAAGATACGATATCGAACGTAGTGGAAAGAAGCGACGAGCCTAGGAGATGGTCAAGATTATATACTCTCTCCCTCCCGGGGATGCAAGTAAGAAGAAGAAGCAACAAAAACAGAGCAAGGATGACCTTGATTTATTCTTCAGCTCAGATCCTCCCATGCCACAAAAATTTCCTCCGCGGTCACGGCCACCTCCACCGCCGTCGCGGCCACCACCTCCACCTCCTTCTTTTCAGAGAGAGAGGCTCTTCTCGTACAACAAAAGTAAAATCAAGAGAGGTTATCCAACAAATCCATGGCCTCCACCTAAACAGAGCTTTGTTGATACACACACATTTAGTAAAGCTCCACTGGAATCACGCCCACCGATAGAACAGATTGGTGAAGCTCCGGTGAATCCACGAACATCTAAACCAACTTTCCTATCTAAAATAGCTCAATTCCTAGACACTGGAAGCGAATCACCAGTGATATCAATCCCTACGCCGCCTGTAGATTACGTCAAGATGGCTAGTGACATCAGTATAAGCTCCGACGAACCCGATGATCCTGATGTAGCTCAATCAGGCGAAGGTAAGTCCACCGACGGGAGTATGTTCTATACGAGCCGCGACATAGATACCAAAGCTGATGATTTCATCGCGAGATTCAGAGCTCGTATCAAATTGGAAAAGATGAACAACGAGAAAAGAGGAATATCCAATTTAGGATCCGAACCGGGACCTGATTAATCCGGATCTTAATCTATATATTCTATAGATCCTTCGGACATGCTTAGTTAGAAATTCTTGTATACCTGCCTATTGAGCTAGAAAAATCAACACCTGTGAACGTTGTGGACCTTTTCGTGGGCTGAATATTTATGGTCATCATCAATTTATACAGAACGAACATTGTTCCGATCGGACCATATGGAATCAAATCATGTGCTGAATCGTGTAAACATTTGGGGAATCAGTTTTTTTTTTTTTTTTCACCCGCTTTAACTACCTAACATCATAATCCGTTGAAGATAAGGATTAACGATGAAATAATTAAACGTGGACCAAAAAAGAAATGCATATATGATTGGGTAGTGGGTATTTCTAAATACTACTACTATATATTTGATTCAATACTCAAATATGTGAAACTCCCAAGGTTAATTAAATATAGTACAATATTTTTTTCGAGTTATGTTATGTCAGAGCAAACCCACTCTACATCCTCAAATTAGTGTCTTTAACTTTTAATAATATTAAAAATAATATTAATTTAAGTTTAGATCTTCACACCTTTATTTTTATTTTTTTATCTTCCCATTAGTCATTTTTGGGTGTCAAATTTCTTAAAAAAATCAGAGAACTTGTTTTACAAGCAACAATCAAATAAACCAAAACCATTTTCCATCTAACTCTCAAACATCCTCTCATTGCACAACAATCACAAACCAAAACAAGTTTCAACAATTCAAACCATTGTATAATTTCAAGGTGATCTCATCCCTCTGATCATCATCAATCGTTTGTAATTAACAATGTCATCTTGAGCTTGTAGAACCTTGATCCTCGACGCATTCAGTTGCATTAAGTAATCACTGTTACAAAACGAGCAAGAACAAAGCAAACACGTACAATTAGCCATGGCCTAAAATCAAGACATAACCACACTCTATCTATCTTTCTTAAAGAAACAAAGATAGATCTAAAGCAAGAAAAGAGGAACACATAATTCTCAGACCACAGTACAAACAAAAGAGATGTTGATGAGAGCTCACATCTTCTTTCTGACATCGACCTGTTTCTCCTTCTTCTCATACTCTTGTTTAATCTTCTTCTCTGCTTCAACTTCTCAATGTTAAATTCCTGTAACATCAACCACATATAACAGAACCACACAAAGTTAAATCAGAACCACACAGAGTGAAAATGCTTTTACAGTTAGAAACAAAAAAAACTAGTTTCTTCACAATGCATATCTTTTTCTTCTTCTTCTCTTTGATTCTCTGCTTTGTTCTGATTTCTTCATCTCAGATTCTTAAAGACGACAAGAAAGCTTTGCTTGATTGCCTGTGGTTGGATTCAACGATAATAAAACTGAAGTTAGTTACTGATTAATTTTTTAGTTTCTACTTTTTCTCTGTTAATTTTTCTTAATTAGTCACGTTCTCATATTCTTTGTTTGAGGATAATTTTCTAATTGTTCTATTATTCCAGTTATTTAGGCTCTTTTAAAATTAGTTACGATTTTGTTGTTACATAGTTTAACGTCATGACTTATACAGTTTAATTTCTAATTTGTTTTCTTAAATCTATCTTCTTAAAACAGAAAACGAAAATGTACAACATTCGGGACAAACCAGAAAAAATCTATCAAATGAAGAGCGATGGATGATTTTCAATGCTTTACTAATGAGGAGTAATGATGGAGTGCTTGGAAGAACTGTTACCAGAGAAGTTTCTAATTACTTTTCGGTGCCTATACTAATGGTGCAAAAGATTTGGCGAAGAGCAATAGAAACGGTTCATAATACTGGAACAGTGGATGTATCTCACCGCAGATCTATAAATTGTGGTCGCAAAAGAATCTTGATTGAGCCACACCAAGTCACTGATATTCCGCTCCATAAACGAACAACTTTGAGGTCGATGGCCATAGCTATGAATGTGAGTCTTACAACATTATTTAGACGGAAGAAAGAAGGGTTTATTCGACGTCATACCAATAGCATCAAGCCTCATTTGAAGGAAGACAATCTGAAAGGTAGACTACAATTTTGCATTTCTATGTTGGATAAACATACTATACCTCATGAACCAAAGTTTGTTGATATGTACAATATGGTGCATATCGATGAAAAATGGTTCTACATGACAAAGAAGACGGAGAACTACTATTTACTTCCGACTGAAGAAGAGCCGCTACGTACATGTCAAAGTAAGAATTACATCGGAAAAGTAATGTTTTTAGCTGCTATGGCTCGTCCAAGGTTTGACGAGGAAGGAACGGAGATATTTTCTGGAAAGATTGGAATATTTCCTTTTGTTACTATGGAGCCAGCTAAGAGACGAAGTAAAAATAGAGAAGCTGGAACTTTGGAACTAAAGGCAGCAACATCGGTCAAAAGAGAAGATATAAAAGCATGTTTGATTGAAAAGGTTCTTTCTGTTATTCATGAAAAGTGGCCAATAGAAGATCGAGGGAAAACTATCTTCATCCAACAAGATAATGCAAGAACACATATTGAATGTGGGGATAAAGATTTCCAAGAAGTTGCATCAAGTAATGGTTTTGATATCCAGTTGATGTGTCAGCCACCAAACTCACCGGATCTAAATATTTTAGATCTTGGATTTTTTAGTGCTATTCAATCGTTACAGCATAAAGAGTGTCCAAAAACCATCGAAGATCTTGTTCGTGCGGTAGAAGAGTCTTTTGAAAACTACCCTACGGAAAAGGTAAACCATATTTTCCTAACTCTTCAATTGTGCATGCAAGAGATTATGAAAGTTGGAGGATCAAACAAGTACAAGACACCACATATGAGCAAATCGGTGTTGGAAAGAGATGATCAGCTTCCTATACAAATAAGTTGTGATCCTTTATTAGTCCAAAGTGTGTTGAACACACTAAATTTGTCGAACTCGTGAACTGCTCTATTTTTTTTTAACTGCTCTGTTTTTTTTCTCTGAAAAATCGCTTTATGCTGTTTTGTTTTGTTGTTGTTGTTTTTCTTTTTAATTATTATTGTCATGTGTTTGGATAATGTTAATGATCGGCACTTCCAGTAGATGGAGACTTCTTGTTGATTAAATTATGATTGATTTTTATTTGATTTTAAAATTTAAGATTTTGACTTAGTGGGCAGATCAATAAGATTATTCGAAATGGCAAAAATATTTTATTTAGATTATTTTTATTTTTATAGTCTTATTAGTTCCTTAAACATCGTAAGAAACCAGAAGAAAGAAACTCACATAGAACAATAGAGAAGAAAGAGAAGCTAAAAAATACTTGGCACATAAATCTTTAACATAACCAAANAACATAACCAACATAGCCTCTTCTACTTCTTTGTTGGGATCAATCGATCCTTCGTGGAAATAGATCTTTTTGTTTAAATCAAAGTTTCGAGGGTTGCTTGCACTTATTGGGCGACTGGGTTGAGCATCTTCTTCTTCTTTGATTTTTTTTCCTTCTGATTTTTTTTTTGATCCATTTGAGTGTTTAAAATAAATTTATTTTATTTTGATATGTAGAAGTAACAACTGTTCCGGTTTTATAGTGGGTGTTGAGAAGAAACTTTTTTGGGACTAAAAATAAATAAATCTGAAAAATTAAACTTTGTCAACTGTATCGTAAGTTGTAATCTTGGACACTAAAAGCAATAAACTTTAAAGATAAAACACTTAAAAAAAATAAAATAGTATTAATTTTATATAGGAATAAGAAGCATTCTATATTTTGAAACACCAAATAAACCTCAAAACATCCAATATATTGAAACCGAGGGAGTAAAAAAATAAAAGATATCCAATATATTGAAACGGAGGGAGTAAAAAAATAAAAGATATCCCATGAGTATGTGCAATGGGATTGCTCTCGGTAAATGATACAATGAACGAATTCAAATTATTTTACGTTGGTGTTTGGTATCATATCGTTCAAGGACCACCACTACTCTGTTCTTAAAATTTAGCATCTCTAGGAGCTGATAAATCTATAACTTTGTTTCTTTTTTCATAAAAGGAGGAAAAAAAAAAAAAACTCGAGGCTACATAGTGGAAGTGGAACTGTGAAAAAGGAATCGGATGTCACGTGACAGATCACGTGCTGCCTCTTACACTGTTTCTCTCTCTCTTCCTTCTTCCTCTTCTGCACAACGTCCCAAGGATATGGACGCCACGTCATCTTATCCAGATCACAAAAGCGGATCCAAGTTCTCTCTCCTCTGTTGGGTCTGATCCGAGAAGAAGATCTCAGCCGTTGGTTTTGATGACTACTTTTTTGCTTCTTTGTATCTCCGCCGTCCATCTCCTCCTTCTGAGAGTGCTCTGTGCTCCCCATTTTGTCGCTTTCGTTTAATCCTTAGTCATGATCGACACGTGTCACCTGCCAGCATCTGATTTTTATTTTATTTTTACCAGATGATCTTCCTTATTTCCTTAATAAATGCTTTTAATATTCGATCATAAAATCTTTTTATCTTAAATTAAGCAAACAGATTAGTCAATCTATTAGTGTTTGCACAAATATCGAATAAATTAGTAGTATATTGCAACCTGATGATACACGATTGAATCAAAAACCTATAAAATTCGGGTTTAGTTTTCTTTGTCACGTTGATGAACCAGTAAATTTTGTGAGTGAAAAAGAGAAATTGGTGAACCGAACCGGAAAATACAAGCCGGTTAAAGATATACCGGGATCTCAATTTGGTATATCAACAGAGGAAAAAAAAAAAAAAAAACGGAACCCTAGAAGGGTCTGCTCGATAACAGTATAAACTGTTAAAGGTCTCATTTGCGTGTGCTCTCTTGCGATTACTCTCTCTAGCTCTCTCGCCTTTTTTTACATCGGTCTCGTATTGGGTTGCTTATTGGATATTCTCCGGGTAAAGGAAACGGGTTTTGCGGTGAGATTTTTTTTTTCTTTCTTTGTCGCTTACCGGTGAGGATGATCGCTTCTTGGGTAAGGTCGATTTACAATCGGTTCTGTTTTCGAAGATGTTGTTAGATCCGCATGGTTTTGGTGATCGTTTTGGATCCGAGACATGGTTCCACAGGAGAAAAAAATGCCGTCGTCTCTTGGTTTGAGTTTTGCCTTGTGAAAAGTTTCCCTCTTTCCCTTGTCGTTGAATCCTAAAGGTTTCACCTTTTTTTAGAAATTTTGGTCTTTTAATCCTGGGGATAGGTTACAGTGTTCGATTGTAAATAGAAATTTGCAACGTTGGTGACTTTGAGATTAGATAAAAGTTGTGTACAGATAGAGAGATTGTATAACTCGAGCTCTGAAACAAGCAAGTTTTTTTTTTT
>NC_025700.1:18664259-18664608 GCF_000633955.1 Camelina sativa
CTTGGGTAAGGTCGATTTACAATCGGTTCTGTTTTCGAAGATGTTGTTAGATCCGCATGGTTTTGGTGATCGTTTTGGATCCGAGACATGGTTCCACAGGAGAAAAAAATGCCGTCGTCTCTTGGTTTGAGTTTTGCCTTGTGAAAAGTTTCCCTCTTTCCCTTGTCGTTGAATCCTAAAGGTTTCACCTTTTTTTAGAAATTTTGGTCTTTTAATCCTGGGGATAGGTTACAGTGTTCGATTGTAAATAGAAATTTGCAACGTTGGTGACTTTGAGATTAGATAAAAGTTGTGTACAGATAGAGAGATTGTATAACTCGAGCTCTGAAACAAGCAAGTTTTTTTTTTT
>NC_025700.1:18665850-18691635 GCF_000633955.1 Camelina sativa
TTAATTTCCTGGGCTGGGTTAAAAAAAGTGGCGAAGATGAATCTAAGTACGGCCGATGAAGAATCGGCACAGGAGATTCACATCCCAGCTGATATCAATTGGGAGATGCTTGACAAATCCAAGTTTTTCGTTTTAGGCGCTGCTTTGTTTTCAGGTGTCTCTGGAGCTCTTTATCCTGCTGTTTTGATGAAAACACGGCAGCAAGTTTGTCATTCGCAAGGCTCTTGTATCAGAACTGCGTTTACCCTTGTGAGACATGAAGGTTTAAGGGGATTGTACAGAGGATTTGGAACCTCCTTGATGGGAACAATCCCTGCTCGTGCCTTGTACATGACTGCGTTGGAGGTTACCAAGAGTAACGTTGGCTCTGCTGCTGTTAGTTTAGGTTTCACTGAGGCTAAAGCTTCTGCAGTTGCTAATGCTGTTGGAGGTTTGAGTGCTGCGATGGCTGCGCAGCTTGTTTGGACTCCTGTTGATGTGGTGAGCCAGAGGCTTATGGTTCAAGGAAGTGCTGGTCTTGTCAATGCATCGAGGTGTAATTATGTTAACGGGTTTGATGCATTTCAGAAGATTGTCCGCGCTGATGGACCAAAAGGATTATACAGAGGGTTTGGGATATCTATTCTGACTTATGCTCCGTCTAATGCGGTTTGGTGGGCTTCTTACTCTGTTGCACAGCGGATGGTTTGGGGTGGGATTGGGTGTTATGTCTGCAAGAAAGACGAAGAGAGTGGGAACAACAACAGTACTGCGATTAAACCAGACTCCAAAACGATAATGGCTGTTCAAGGAGTTAGTGCTGCGATTGCTGGAAGTGTTTCTGCTTTGATTACAATGCCACTCGACACAATCAAGACGAGATTGCAGGTTCTTGATGGGGAAGATAGTAGTAATAGTAGTAACAACGGGAAGCGTGGACCGAGTATTGGACAGACTGTAAGAAACTTGGTTAGGGAAGGTGGATGGACGGCTTGTTATAGAGGATTGGGACCAAGATGTGCTTCAATGTCAATGTCTGCAACAACTATGATCACTACCTACGAGTTCTTGAAACGGCTTTCAGCTAAGAACCATGACGGGTTTTGCTCTAAATCATAGTGATAACAACTGAAAAAAAACCACCACATAGAAGAATCTTTTATGGGAAATGTCTTTAATTTTGCTTACTTATCTTGTGCTTCTTGTCTAGCTGTTCTGCTGCTATTTCATTTGTTTTCCAGTCATATGTAAGGAAATGTGTTAAAATTCAGTTGTTTTTAAATAAATAAAAATGTGATTTCCTCATTCAGTTTCCGTGTTTGGATCGGTTCACCATAACCGCACTACTAAACCGGTAAGGTGAGATGAATGCAATTTTAAAAAGATGACTTGTAAGACTTGATTTGGCAATTTTGCAGTCTTAAACCAATAAGGAAGCACACAGGACAAGATATGATTTGGCAACATGTTATAATTAGTAATTCATGAATCACTTAGAAAGTGATTTACAGGATTGTGACGTTTATATATTTCACAATGCTGTCTTTTTCTTGACATAAGTTAAATTATGATCGTTGTTAGTATTTCAGGAACACAAGTGTGCCTCTGCCACATAACATAAGTCAACGTGTTTTGGAGCTGAATCTTACGTATCTTCTTACCTTACCAGGATAATCTATTAATTCTTAAATAGGAAATAATTCATAGAGACGGCCTGATATTTTGAGAAAAATATTCATGAACGTGTCGAAGAAATGGTAATATTTTCAAGTATCTTAAGTGACAGATAAATATGACACCTCAAAGTAGAGAATCTTTCAACCTCTTTTCTTAATTTCAAAGAAGTGTATCCACAGAATAAGACATAATCTAATATATATTGGATTTTTCATTAAATATATATCTCAAACATTGTCAACTACATTGTAAAATATTTCAAGAATCCGAATGTGTCTCTTCACACAAATCAATGGAGTGGAAGCAGAATCTGTGTTTTTCTTCATTGTTTTCAAATAGGATAAGGAGACTTCTCCATTGCCGACACAAATGAATAAAAAGACAAACATATGAATCATGATTCATGAAGGAAAAACAAAGAGGAATTGAAAGTTTATTAGAACAACCAAATCACTAGTTTACACAAGAGGTACATAGTAACAGTCTAACAGAAGGTAAAAGGCAATAATAGAGTGTTTCAACGTGAAGATCTTGGATGTCACACATACATAATGTGAAATACAAAGACTTAAGTTTACAACAAGCGAAAGAACTAGTAGCCAAGGATGACTTCCCCTTTTGGTGGGAACACGAACACATCACCAAAGATTCAATGTCTCAGATATGGACAGAGAAATGGTGCATGTCCCCACCACCATGCATGTCATTAGATTGGCCGTGAACAAGCATGGCTCGGTTCGTCTGAGTTGGGAAACCTGAAAACTGGAAATCAGTGTGTCCAAAGATATCAGCACTGTCGGAAACAGAGGTGATGTCTGAGCCAGAAGTGGTTGAGCTGCGGTCTTTGCTGTTATGCAGCATACGAGCTTCGAATCTTGACATGTTCGCCTTTTTGTTATCACGCTGGCCTGACTTGTCATTTTCTTCTTCTCTAGCAGCAGCAGCCTGCTCGGACTCTTGAAGAAGTTTTTTGGTGTTTAGGAATCTTCCACCAGACCCTCTTGGCCTTTTGAGAGCATGAACATGTCGAGACTCATGAAGATACGGCTGTTGCAAAAAAAGAAAAACAGAGATGAGCAGAACAGTTTTAAAGAGATGCTTTTTGTATGTGTTTGCTCATAAGGTGAAGTAAAATACTTTACGGGCTTTGATTAGCTTGTTCTGAGCCTCTAGCTTGGCACGTTGCTGCCTCCTCCTCATGATTGCGTGGTATTGCTTTGCATTGACAAAGACCGGCTCGTTTTCTGTGAGCTCCCCTGGTAAAGGAACTCGACCCTGAACTGTACCAACCATTTGGGGATTGCATGTCTGCAAAAGAGATAAAGAGTCTTGAGATCTGATGGACTGATTAAACTGAAAGAAAATCTGGGATTCTATTTCTTTGCAACACATAATGGGACTGCTTCATAGTTTCATAGTATAAACAAAATTAATGCAAGCATATCAGAACAAAGGGTTGTACTTACCTGTGCATGTGGTAAGTAAGTTGTAGCTAATAAACCACCAAAGTGTGGATCAGCATAGTGATATGAGAAATTAGGCTGCATCATGTATAATACAAGATATCATCAGTCAACCATCAGAACTTGCTATTATTACAGATGCATAGATTTACAATATTACCTGTGCAGGAGCAAAGTGAATATTCGGATATCCTGTCATGGAGCCTGATTTCGGATTAGTTCCAAACCCTTTCCGCTGAATTTCTTCAGATCCTAAACAAACCAACCAAGAAAGTAAGAGAGAGGCTAACAATTATATGGCAAACGTATGATTCTCTAGTGAATGACATGAGAAGTAAACATATATACCAACAAAAAAATGCAATATAAGATAAGCAACCAAAATCAACTCAAAACCTGATTTAGCTGAAAATGAGATTTGCCTGGATGGATAGTCATCATCACCACTACTAGCAACTTCAGTGTAAGATTGACCAGTGGACTGAGTAGAAGATGAGTCCTGGTCCTGAAAACTAATTTGCTTAGTGGTCTGTACATGACCAGGCCTAGCATCCACCTTCAAGCTTAGTGAATCAGCAGAACCGCGACGGTTAACAACATTGGAATCAGTAGGAGGAACAAGTCCCCAAGAGATGCTAGTGTTAAGGTATGGTAAAGTGGAATGAGTAGATGAATCTTTCTTATTCATCTGATGCATCATAACAAAACGTCTTCTTCTTAAACAACCTAAAAAAAATCATTCAAAAGATTAGATTTTTAAAGAGGGATGCAGAAGGCAGATTTAAAGCTAACGATGATCCAAGTGGGTGAAGAAAAAAAAACAAAACCAGAATAGAAAGAAACAGAAGTAAGAAGTTTCTAAAATTGGTGTAAATTGTTTAATAGACTAAAACGAAAGACCTGATTCGATCGTACTATCTTGGGTAACCAAAAACGATAGAAGAAGCAACGATTGGTCGAAATTAGAAATTTTTTTTCCGACCAAGAATTAAAACTTGTGCCATCACTTTAGGCAAAAAGGCGTTGACTTGAAAGATGAGAAATTTGTAGCAAAAGAGTTTCTAAATCAGTAAGTAAAAAACATCCAAAATCGCACGCCACAAGACAGATACACCAAATAAATCGAACCAAGAAAAAGTGGAAATTTTTTGACAAAGAGATTGAAAACATACAAAGCCCTCAAAGACAGATTCATAAACAGAGATAAAAAAAAAGGTATAGAGAGAAAGAGAGAGAGAGAGAGAGACCTTTGAGATTCGCAGATGTAGAGACGAAGGACACAGATCAGTTTTGCATGTCTCTCTCCCTTATTGTCCAAAACAGAACAAAGTCTCTGTCTTAGTGAATCGGGCAGAGAGTGTATCGTAATCTTCTCTTTTTTTTTTTTTTTTTGTTGCTTCGCCTTCGTCTCTCTAACCCTTTTTTTTTAGTTGGAGGAAACCACCATCGCCATGAGCACCACCACCACCACTACCAGTTTCTTCGTCTTCTCCTTCTCGTTAATTATTGTCTTAAGCAGTGCTTAATTATATTTCTTTAATTTATTTGGCTTCACTTTACCCAATATACACAGAGAATTATAATAAGGAAAGCTCTCTGCCTATCCCACCTTATAGAATCATCAATAACCCCAAAACAAAAAACAAAAAAATACAACTATTTTTTAAAAAATTATTTGAAATCGCCCAACTATATCAGATTCTTTAATTCCCTAACACAGTTTAAAAAAAATTTCATTTGGAGGAAAAAACCAAAATGATAACATTTAAAAAGCCAATAAATAATGTAAATTCTTGAAAGGTAAACGTACAATTCAAGATTTTTTTTCTTCTTCTCTATATGTTAATGATTCCTATCTCTACAAATCCGTTTGGCACTTTACCTTTATTTTGTTTTTATAGCTCATTAGCAATATTATAATACTATAATGTCTTTTACTAACTTTTCCCCAATCTTTTATTTCGAATATAACTTTCTAATAAGTATATATATTTTTTTTCTTTGGAAGGGTGTATGATTTCTTAATTCCATTATCTCTAAATAATGATTCCAAAAAAGTAGTATTAGCTAATCTTGGCCACGTTAGCTTTTTTGGTTAACTCTATTGTTTAATGTTGTGTGAAGCGTTTGAATTGCTAATATGTTTGAATTAAGCTTTTTTGTCCGAAGTATGTTGTCGTTTCCAGATTATGAAACCTTTTTTAATGTCTGAACTGAACCGTCTTTAGTTTTTTCCCTTAAGGTCTTTTACTCTCTAGTTTTAGCCGCCCTTCTCCACAATTTATCTCTCACGCACTCCTTAGATCGTGATCCACACGCTCCAAAGTTATAGACTTGCAACCATTTTCCTTACAAATATGGATGGTGGTTTAAGGAAAGTGTAAGCTTTGTCCAAACAAAAAAAGAAAGAAAAGTATAAGCATGTAAACTGAGATAGGAATAAGGGATTGTATAATACTAAAACTTAGGTTGGGTTCTTAATCAAGTACCTAACCTTTTTTGCAATGAAATAAAAGCTTTAGTGCAAGTTAAGCATAGTCATCCTTCCTTTACCCTTGGAAGTAACAACCAAAACATAATCATTGCTACTCCTTCATGTTTTCTTATTTCATTTTTCTTTTTTAAATTCCATATGTTTATGGGCTTTAAGTCCTTCATTGATCCATGAGAATAAGGACACGTGGGATATTGGGTACTCATCTCCTATGAACCAAAATTCTAAAGTTAATCACCTTTCTTTGGACCAAATTCAAAGGAGACCAAGAGATAGAGTTATTATAGAAAAAAGTCATGATAAGCAGCTGGACAAAGAGCAACTGAGGAAAGACCAAATCCTTCATTTTATCTTGTCTATAAATTGATTAGTGGGTGAATCACACAAGAAAGATAACTTGGAGATGTTATATTTGCTACCAAAGGCGTTTTGTATTTGAAAATCCGAGAATGCGAATAACAATTTCAGTGAATGTTAGTAGTTTTGTCATAATATATGATTTAATATTTTCACTAGGGTTTGTCACAAATTTTTCGGTCTACGTCTCTAGCCTAAACTAATGAAGCTCAATACACACAGACGAAGCCACGCTCTGGTAAAGCTTCAACAACAGAGCACGGTCTAGTAACTTAAAATACAGATTTTTCGTTAAAACTACATTTTAGCATTCCTGTTAATTAATGAAGCCCATGTTTATGGATTCATGGTAAAAAGAGGCAGCGACATGGTAAAGAATTGTTGAATAGAAGCAAAGAACTGCATAGTGTGTGACTTTCGAATATCTAAAATTTAAAAGGATTCGTGTCAATTACAGGCGAAAGTAACCAAATCAGAGAATTTTGCGATGTTCTTTAGAAAAATAAAAAATCAGGACACATGCTCTGTGTTTGTGATGAGCCGCCTGTTATGTGGAAATGTCTGACTGAACCGACATGAGACAAATCCTTGAGAAACTGACAATATTGTGTTTTGAAAGAATTGATCACCTACTTTAAAACGAACCCAACGTGGTTAATTCCACACCAAATTATCTCGTCCCCCGGTGGATACCTGAGCTCATCCGGAACTTGAATATGGCATTCGAATTGCACCTCATCAATTTCTCCGCTGATGATGCTACATGGGACTTGGACAATGACCAGGTGACCTGATCTAGTTGATCTCTCGTCCTCCACCATCTCTGATGATCGATAGAGCTTTGGTTTGAGGTTAATCCGATAGAACCTGCTAGCTTCACAGTCCCAACCATAAGAAAACGCTGGAAACTGGAGACGCAAGGGATTTTTGCAAACAACAACGATTTGGACAAAGAATCCCACAAGCTTGGGGGAATCTTTATTCTCAGGTAGAGGTAGTTTGATCCTCCTAGGTTCCCTCCATGAGGTTTGCATACTAAAAGTAGAAGGAACTGAGTATTTCGTCGTACAAGCAAGTCGAAATGGAGCCTACAGACAAAATCCGAATCAAACAAGTCACAACTACAAAAGATATATATAGTTTAGGAGGGGTTAATGGGAACGGGTTAAATAGCAGAGAGCAGAGAGCCTTACCTCTTGAGAATATTCCTCGTTCATAAATTTATCAACCAGATCGTTAACACATTGTAGAATGAGGCAATCGCTAAAATCCAAGTGGTTGAAAGAATAATGGTTTGAATAGAAGTAGACCCACTTCAGAGATTCGCAGCCATGTGCATAGAGATACTTGAGACTCTCTGGAAGCTCTGTCAGTGAGATGAGTTTCTTGCAGTTGTTGAGGCAGAGAGTTCTCATAAAAGATAACTCTCTGATGCTTGCTGGGATTCTCGTAAAATCGAGACTGCTGAGATCTAGATTTGTTAACTTGGTGAAATGACTAAGCTCCTCTGATAATGATGATCCAAGACTCTTGCAGTTTTCAAGGCAAAGCTCAACCAACTGGTTTCTGCCTAGAGCTGCTTTTTCCACATTAAGAATTCCCATCAAAGATCCTATACTCTTGCATTTTTCAAGGCAAAAATCAAGCAAACTGTTTCTGCCTGCACCAAGAATTCCCATCAATGATCCGAGCTTCACACAGCCAGAAAGCAGTAGTCTCTCCACCTGAGGAAGTTGTGGCAGTGCCTTAAGTCTGCGACAGTTACTGAGGTTAAGATACTTTAATATGGGAAGCTGTCCCATGGACGCAGGTAGATACACGAAACCATTTCCACTGAGGTCCAGTGTCTCTAGGAGTTGCAACTGACATATGTCTTCTGGGATGTCTGCAATGTTTAAGTTTATCAGCTTTAGCTCGGCCATAAATGGAAATCCTGCAAAGCTAAGACAGCTGAATTTAACAGGATCCATCATGTAACTGAACCGCTCGATGTCGAGTGATTTCAAACCAAAGACACCAGAGTTAGGTAGATCTGTTACTGATTGATGAGCGCTCTTCTGCACAGAACTAAAAGACAGATGATCTCCGGTACCAGAGAGACCCGACAACTTAATGAATATCTTTCCCTGGATAGATAGATCTGTCAGAGAACTCAGTGTTACCCCTGAATGAGGAATGTTCAGTATAATCTGCTTGAGTCCCCAGCGGCTGAGGCTGGTTTCTTGAAGGTCATCAACGAGTATCACTCCCTCAAGACCATCACAGTGAATCATATTTAGTTTCCTCAGATATAATCTATTAATGGACTCCGGGATTTGCACCAGGCTGGTACAGCTTTCCAATATCAACTCTTCAAAATTCACTGCGGTCGAAAGTTCTGGAAGTTCTCTGAGATTCCTAGATCCTGTTACATCTAGTATCCGTAGGTTTGGAAGCATCTGAAAACAAACAGCAAAACAAAAGGAAAAACACAGAAGGATTACTTTGTCAGGTATGACGTCCTTATCTGAAAGAGAAAAAACAAACACGTAAATCGAATGATCATACCTTAGTTCCATCCCAGAGGCTGGTGAGTTTGCTGTAGCGCAGGCTGAGTTCAATAATGGTGTGCGGACGAAAGATAGGTGGCAATATTGTCAAGGGATAGGCATCCCAGTGTAGTAACTTCAGATTACGGGAAAGAACATAATCATCTGCAATTAGCTGCAGGTTCGACACATTTCCACCCAAGTGCTGGAAGAACTTGAGATATGTGATATTATGCATAGGGCCAAAAACACTATTCCTCAATAATAAATTCTCAGGCATCTCACACAAGTGCAGTGACAGGCCTTCAATTCTTTTGGTACCCTGTTGATAGAAAGTGTCATAGAACTGAAGAAATAAGTTTGGAAAACAATAGCAATTCTAAGATACTTCTTCTTTCTTGGATAAATAAGTTTTACGTTTTGAAAGAACTTACTGTGTTACTGTCCAGAACATAATGGATCTCTGTAGGATCCCATAAAAACCTTTGTTTGGAAGGCCTCCAATCGGATTCTTGACGCACAATTTCTCTTCCAGTTTGTACAAGCAAGACATGCACGCTTATACATCCATCAATTGATATGTTGACGAGAGACTTTTCTGCCAAGTGATTTATCCTTGCATCACAGTTTTTAAGAAATGCTCTTATATACCGGAGATGACCACCATTAAAGAGACATGCCACGTGAAGGAAAACAGTCTTGTCGTATTGATCTAAACCGTCATAGCTAGCTCTCAAAATCTCTTGGACATTTTTATGAGGGGATGTTTCAAGTAGACCTAGTTCATCTTCCCATTCATTTATGGCCATCATAGCACTGAGATGGGACGCAAAAGCTACAAGGGCAGAAGGAAGTCCGTGAGCAAGCCGAGAAGCTCTGATAAATAGTTGCTCAAAACCATCAGAAGGAGGTCTTCCCCCAAAAGCTAACTGTTTAAAAACCTCAAGAGCATCCTTATCGTCCAAGCACTTAACCTCATATATATTTTTTACTCCGTAGGAATTGAGCAAACTTTTGTCTCGTGTGGTTATGATGATACGACTCCCTAGACCAAACCAGCTTGGGTCCTTTGCCAGGGCATGTAACTGCTCCACTTTATCGACATTATCAAGAACAAGAAGAACTTTTTGATGCCCGAGTCTCTCCTTGATCTCTCGTGATCCAGCTTCCACGCTCCATAACTTGACATCTTCATCACAGAGGATACGTGAAAGAAGTTCCTTTTGTAGATGCTTAATATCATAGCCTTCAGAGATTTCCAAGAAACAATGAGCTGGAAATTGACTTGAAAATCGGTCATAGAGACACTTGGCAATGGTGGATTTGCCTATGCCTCCCATTCCCCATATCCCTATGATATGAACCTCGTGTTCACACTCAATATTCAGAAGGAGAGTCATCTTCATCAGATGAGCTTCCATTCCAACTAAATTAATCAAATCTGTCGACTTCATCCTTAGCAGTCGACTTGAGATGCTTCCAACTACCTCGTCTATCATATCTGCCTCATCCACGCTAACATAGGCAACCATAAAATACATCAACCAGATTGTAAAAAAAAGCTAAGGTTATGGCAAGAAATCAGCAAGAAAAATTGTATTTATATATGCAATAATCTATTAAACAAAAAAAAAAACTAGAGAAAAAGAAACAGAGATTTTACCAATTTGTGGAATGTTTGCCTGATAGATTAGCGACTTGTGTGAGAGCTCTTCTCCATTTGGAAACCTTCTCCTCCATCTCCGGAGCTTCGTACATTTGAAAGGCAGTCGCAAAGCTTCCTTCTTGGTATCTCACATCAGAGGGTTTTACTCCGTAGAAGATCGGAAGAACTTTGATATGCTCCTCATTGTGAAGCTGCATTATTATCCGGAGCTCCTCCAAGCACCATGTAGAAGTAGCATAGTTTTCAGAGAGAACGACCACCGCGAACCACGAAGTTTGTATAGCTTTGACTAGACCGTCTGCAATGGTGTCACCAATCTCGAGCTTCCGATCGTCTTTGAAAGTATAAACTCCCTTGTTGCAAAGAGCCCTATACAAATGGCTACGATGGTTTGGCGAGTATCTGCCCCTCGGAAACTGAGGAAGACATCGTAATTCCTGAGGCGAGTTGAAGAGGACGACGAGGAAGCCATGTAAAAAATATTCTGCTCTAGCTAATTCTTTTTGTTTCCCTTTGTTATTCCTCGTAGTTCCCGGGTCGTGTAAATTTGATCACATGGAGGTTTCCGACAAAGCAGCTGTCTCGGAGCTCCCGCTATGAAGCCACGCTGATATGTAACAAATAGAGCCAAGATGTATAAAGTTATTAAAATAGTTAACTAAACTGAAAAGAAAGAGGAAAATTGAAAATGATAGTTTATGTTATCTTGTTCAAGTAAGATCAAAAACAAACTCTCCGCTGATTCAATTAATCAAACCTTGAACAAAACAAAACATTATCCTTCGTACCTTTAAGGGCACGTTAATTGAGTAGTCAAATCTCGACTCTTGCACCCCTTGGCAGCTTCTCCTCATCCTTATTTCAAACGACTATTATTCGTTTTCATTTTTTTTTTCCTCGCTTGAGCTTTGTAAATTAAGAAACAACTCACAACTCCCAATTTCTCGTTAGTAACCTCAATGTCTTCCTCATCTTCATCTTCCAAAACTTATGTATTCTTTAGTTTCTGCAGCGAAGAAGACCCCTCCCAAACTTTTGTCTCCGATCTCGGCCATCTGTTGGAACAAAAAGACATAACCACTAATTGCAACGATGACGCGTTCCTCGCAGAGGAGTCAAAACTCGTGGTTGTTGTAGTCTCACAGGGTTATCCAGTCTCTGTCTTGTGCCTGAACCAGCTAGAGAAGATCTTAAAGCCACACAACGAAGGTCGACTGTCCATCCTTCCTATTTTCTATGGAGTTGATCCTTCTAATGTTAGAAAACTGACTGGAGAGCTCGAGGAACCATTTAGAAAGCTTGGAGAAGAATATCCATATGACATAATTGAAACATGGAGGCATTTTCTCATAAAACTCACCACCATACCTGCCCTGGATTCACGATATTGGTAAAAAAGAAGCTCAATCTGTACATTAGAATATTCAGTGGTTGTTTCACTTGGTTCAATGATTCTCTTCCCTTGATGTTTTTGATTATACCACAGGAGAAACGAAGCGGACATGGTTGAGTTAATTGCAGATGAAATCGTGAGTATTGTCTCGGATAAAAAGCCAGTAGCAGCCAACAGTGTTGGACTGGTCGGTCTGGATCGTCAGATGAAAGCGCTCGACAAACTGTTGGATTTTAAAGCTACAGAAGAAGTTCGTTTGATAGGAATTTGGGGTCCAGGAGGCATTGGCAAGACGACACTAGCAAGGTACGCTTATGAAGAAGTACGTAGCAACTTCCAAGTTCATGTGTTTGTAGACAAGGCCGAGAAGATTTATCACCATGACCAGGATCTGTTTGAGTTATTAACAAAAAATACTCAGACGGGAACACAAACTACGATAAGGGGTTTAGTTGTGGGGATTGATAAGATCAAATCAACATTTGGACACAGAAAAGGTCTGATTGTGATTGATTGCGTTGATAACATCAAACAAGTAAAGGACATAGTATACCTTGCTCACTGGTTTATTCCAGGAAGTAGAGTGATCTTTGTCACACAGGACATGAATCTGTTGGTTGAGGCTGGTGTGGAGCATGCTTACGAAGTTGAGTCTCTGAGATACGACGAAGCTCTGCAACTATTTTCTCAATCTGCTTTCGACCAGCAACACCCTCCCACTAGTTTTGAAACACTCTCCCTTCGTGCTGTCCATATATCAGGTTTCCTTCCTCTGACGCTTAAAATCCTCGGGTCTTGTCTACGAGGCAAAGATGAAGCGGGTTGGGAGAAGGAACTGCAACAACTGGAAGGAGACCAAGAGAAAGCTATTATGGAGATTACCAAAAGAAGATACACAAGAGCAGGAAAAAAAGAAGAAGACAAAGAGGAAATCCCATCATTTGTTTTCTTGAGTGATGAATAAGTGAATCNAAAAAAAAAAAAAAAAAAAGTGATGATCTTTTGTAAAACTCAGTCTCCAAAGGCTTTGCAAATGTCAACAAGTCGTAGTTCCATCGTCACTATGGTCTATGAACATTGCTCTAATGAGGTTTATCTGTATTTTTACTTATTTTCACCTAAGCTAATGATGAAGTACACGTATACGGATTCATGACACACAAAGGCACAACTTGCTTTGTTGAGTAGAAGCATATCTCCACTCTAAAGTTTGTAACTTTTTGTCATTAGAGATGTAAGCTATTTAGTATTTACGCAGTAGAAAAAAACGTATTTTGAAACGAAAACTCAAAAAAAGGCTTACCAAAGTACCGATTTGTGCTTTTATTTTTTATTTTTTTTTGATTCTGTGTGCTGCGTTGGTATCCAGAGATTAATTAAGCGAGCACCGCATTAGAGTAAAATCTTCTGGGAATTTGCCGATGGGATTCGAAGCGGAACTCGTCGAATTGTTCGTCTCTAGGGTTCTTGAAACGGCGTAAGACAAACAAGTTAACTGATGTACCACAGACTCTGGAAGATGAATTAAAATTGGGATTGATGACGATATGGGAGACCCGATCAAGTAGTTCCCCATCTCCAGTGAACATTAAAGACGACGAGAATTTGCAGATGAGAAGAGCACTTTCACGGCTGGTTTGGTAATTTCCCCTCGGCTGGTTTAGTTAAGTTCAGTTCAATTTCGAAACCCGAAACCAACCTGATTTTAATTAACCGAAATGAACTAGAAGAAGTAAATAATACAAAATAATTAACAAATTACAAAACCAAACCCAAGCCTAAACCAACCCGTCCCCACAACTAATCGCCGGAGATAATTCGAATTCCACAAGCTCTTATCTCGACGGGCGGATTCTGAAACGCCTCTGGAAGTTGAAGATGTGATTCGAGTCGCAATTCGTCAAAACTCTCGATGTTTATGCTACTTGGACGAAGATGACAACCATGTGATTGTGATGCGATGAAACAACAACATCTTCGTTCACCCTCTCCGACAGTTTTGGTTTGAGGTTAATTCGAAAAACTCCGTCAGCTTCGTAGCTCCAATCATAACTACACTCCGGAAACTGGAGATTGAAGGACGTCTGGCAAGCAACCATGACACGCACAGCTATACCCACAATTTTGGAGGTAAGCCTAATCGAAGGTAGGCTGATCCTAGTAGATGTCCCTAGGGTTTGATTATCTAGATAAGAAAAAAAAAAAGGAAAAAAAAAAGAAAAAAAGAAAAAAGACTCAGATATATCTAAAAGATTACCGCATTGCTATATTCGTCATCTAGAATTCGAGCCAACGTAGTAGATTCATCTTCTTCCAGGCTGCAGCAATTGCTAAGATCGAGGTGTTCAATAGAATTGTTGCAGGGAAGGCAGAGATACTCTAGAGAATTGCAGCCATGTGCGTAGAGACGCTTGAGGTTCTGTGGAAGCTCTTCCACTGATTTGAGTTCTTTGCAGTTATTGAGGCAGAGCGTTCCCAAAGATAAGAGGTTTATGATGCTTTCAGGTAGTGCCTCAAAGTCATGTCTGCTGAGGTCCAAGTGTATCAAACTGGGGAAATGACGTAGCTGGTCTGACAAAGATTGAACACTTCTGCAGTTGTCAAGCCCAAGCTCTAGCATACCATATCTTACTCGGGTGGGATTCAGGGTAGAGAGTTCCACCAGTGATCTGAGATTTGAACAGCCAGATAGTTTGAGTGTCTGCAAATGAATCAGCTCCGGCAACGCCTCAAGTTTGATGCAGTTACAAAGCATGACTGTTCTTAACTTGGAAAGGTTCTCCATAGTTGTGGGTAAACTTGTGAAATCGTTTCCACTGAGGTCCAGTTTCTCTAGTGACTGCAAATGATCAATGTTGTCTGGGATTTTCTGGATATTTAAGTTGATCAGTTTTAACTCGGCCAAGAAAGGAAAGCCTGAGAAGCTATTACACGCAAAAGGAGCATCATCCTCAATGTACATGATCCGCTTGATGTGGAGTGATTTAAATTCAGAAAAGCTTTTGCTCTGCGGAACGCCTTCAAACAGCATCCCCATCACTTCATCAGGAGTTTCTTGCTTGGTTGTACAGGAGAAGTGCTCTGCTTTTCCTGTGAGATGCGACAACAGAATATGTAATCTCCCTTCAATGGACAGATTTGCAAGAAAACGTATGCCTTTTTTATCTCTGGGAAATTCTAATATTATTTGCCGGCGTTCCCTATTCTCGTTTTTCAGAGTGATATTCGTTTCTGATATACGGATTGGGAGATGCACTAAACCACAGTGGGATAAATTGAGTGTTTGCAGACTAGATAAGCTTTCAATGGACATTGGGAGTTGCTTCACTCTCGTTGTGCCTTCCATTAGCAACTCTTCGAGCTTTTTGGCCCCTGACAAACCTGGAAGTTCTCTCAGGTTACGAGAACATGTCATGTCTAGTCTCTTCAACATAGGGAGGACCTGGATATAACCAAGGCAAAGATAAAGAAAATCTTCTCAAGTTGTTTCGTTTAATAACCTCTTTAGTGGATTTGACTTCTTTAGAAATACTATATCAAAACAACTCCAATGCATTGTAATGTCTTACCGGGTTTCCATACCAGAGGCGCTCAAGATTGCTGTAACGGAGATTTATTTCGACAAGATAATTTAGATTGTGGTAGTACGTGAGAGGCAAAGTTGTTAAGGGATAGGCATCCCAATGTAGTAACCTGAGTTGTTGGGGCAGGCCATCTGTACCTGGAAGAAATTGCAACTTGGATTCTATATCATTCAAATGCTGGAAGACCTTGAGGAATTTTAGATTGATGGTGTTAAAAATCGTTCCCTTAATATACAAGACGTGAGGCATCTCACATATGTGTAGGGCCAAACTTTGGATTGTTGTTGTACCCTGATGAGAGAATCGTGGCTGAATTGACATGGAGACAAACACACAACCGAAAACCATCGAGATTAGAACAGAGAAGAATAAAGAGTCTAATTTTTTTATGAACCCTTCCTTACCGTGTTGTTTTGCAGCACATAAATAATTTGCTCCTCTTCCCATAGAACTTTTTGCCTCCAAGGCATGTAGTCTGATTCTTCGCGCACAAATTCTTTTCCCGCTTGTTCTATCAAGACATGCATCTTGATACACCCATCGGCTGATATGTCGATTAGGAACTTCTCTGTTAAAGCTTTTATCTCTAATTCACCATCATCTAGAAGTGAAGTTACACGGCGGACTGAGTCTCCATTGAAGAGGCATGCGACATGAAGGAAAACAGCCTGATGTCTTCCATCTAACCCCATATAGCTGGTTCTCAGAATCTCCATGACTCTCTGGTGAGGAACTTTTTTGAGTCTTTCTAATGCCTTTTCCCAGTCCTCTATAGAGGTCATTCGACGGAGATATGTGCCAAAAGCTTTAAGGGCGGAAGGAAGACCTTGTGCAAGGCTAGAAGCACGGATTGACAGTTGTTCATAATCATCAGAAGGAGCTTCTCCTCCTTCAAAAGCAGCCTGTTTAAAGACTTGGATTGCGTCATTTTTGCCCAAAATGTCAACGCAGTATACACATCTGACTCCACTGGAGAATAACAATCCCTTGTCTCTTGTGGTTATGATGATTCGGCTCCCTGGTCCAAACCAACTAGTCTCTTTTGCCAGGACATGCAGCTGGTCTAAATTGTCGACGTCATCAAGGATAAGGAGAACTTTACGGTTTCCAAGCCTCGATTTAATATAGAGGCATCCCTGCTCTACACTCCAAAGCTTCTCATGTCCTTTGCCCAGGATATTCGAAAGAAGCTTTTCTTGTAAATGTATGAGGCCCTTCTCTGCGGAACTCTTAATGTTCTCTATGAAACAATGATATGCAAAGCGATGCGAATGTTCCTTATAGAGACATTTGGCAATGGTGGTTTTTCCTATGCCTCCCATACCCCAGATACCTATCAGACCCTCTGTATCCATCACAGAATTGAGTTCTTCCATATGGGAGTTCATTCCAACAGTGTCACAGAATTTTACTGTCTCCATTGAAAAAAGTTGTCTTGAAACACGTCCAACAATATCTTCAATCATAGCAGCCTCATCCTCACTAACACGCACACACACCCGAGGAACATGTCAGCTTTGATCATGGAGTAAGACCTTTTATTATACTTTATTAATTACTGGAGAAAAACTCACCAAGTTTTGGGATCCGTGCCTGATATTCCTGCAATTTCGGTTAGTGCTTCTCTCCATTTCTGAATCTTCTCCGCGAATTTTCTCTTCTCGCTGGAAAACAACAGCATGATTTTTGAGCATTTGTACCTTTCTAAGGCGAAGGTTCCTCTCTGATGCCCAACGTCAGAGGGAGCAACATCGTAAAAGATTGGGACTGCAGTGAGCTGTTGTTTCTTGTGAAGATCCACTATCATTTGGAGCTCGTTCAGACACCAAGTTGAAGAAGCATAGTTCTCCGAGATAACCACAACCGCGATCTTTGAATTCTGTATAGCTTCTTTGATTTCGTCTGAAATGGAGCCGCCAATCTCAAGCTTTTTATCATCTTTGAAGGTATCAATTCCCCGTTCAACAAGTGCTTTGTGCAAGAAGCTGACAATGGTCCTGCGAGTGTCTTCTCCTCGGAAGCTGAGGAACACTTGGTACTGCTTCACGACTCGAGGTGAAGAGGATGAATCCATAAAAAGTGATGTTGACAGAGAGCTACGTATGCCGTTGGTTTTGAATCTTCCAATCAATAGTAAAGCTTGAACAATTCTTATGACGATTTTATCAAAGTCAACGTGTTATAACATCATCATACAAGCTGGAAATAAATTTGAATACTTCAAGTTTCTTCTTATAGATGGACACATTCTCTGTTACGAAAAAGATATACATCCGAAGGAAAGAATATTTGGCAAATCATTATTGGTGAAAACAGAATATCAAAGAAAGGTTGACTTGACTTCGCTGGCTGTAATAGTATTCGTACATGGTAGAAGTGCAGATCATGTCATCTATCTTATTGAGAGGGCATACACGCCGAAGAACAAGTCAGAGACATGGAGTGCAACAAATTTTGACAAAATTGTTATTCACCCTCTTTGCGAAAAAGGAAAAAGCTTCGTGATCATGAGGTACGACGTCTTTCTGAGTTTCAGTGGGGAGTACATTCGCAAAACGTTTCTCAGCCACCTTCTCTGTTCGTTGGACAGAAAAGGCATCAGAGCAGCTACATCCGCAGAAAGTTATCCCATGTACAATCAGGCTATCGAGCAGTGTCTAGTGGCGATCTCCCTGATATCAGAGAACTACACATCTTTGGACTTGTGGGTGGACGAACTGGCCAAGATAATAAAGTGTGCAGAGGACAGAAATTTGACAGCATTTCCTGTCTTCTTACAAGTTCATCCGTCGGATGTGTTAAGAGTTGTAAGTCTTGCAGAAGACTTCGCAGACCGAAATGGACCGCGGATCATAATCCTGGAGACGGTGAAGAACTGGCTATGCGATCACCTGATCCGTAATTCTGGCTTCGACTCCCGCCATTGGTACCTTGCTTGCTATGGATTCGGTGATACTTATTAGGCTCATTCATATTACCACCATGATGAAATTCATTACACAACTAATGAGCTAGAACTAATGATTGAATTTGTCTTCGGCTATATATACTTGTTAGGCTCATTCATATTAACAGTTTTAACACCATGTTGAAATTCATTACACAACTAATTGGCTAGGACTAAAAGAAATGTTGTATATTTTCTTTGATTTGGATTACAAATAGTATTTGATGATTTTAAACCTTGTTTTTCATGAAAGGGAGGATGACTCAAAGCTGGTAGATAAAATTACTAATTTCGTTGCAGACACTTTGATGTCTTCTAACATAAGCTCTCCAAGTCCTAGCCTAAAGTGGGCTACTCCCAAGCTACCGAGTAGCTCAGGTAGATTAAAAGACATTGGCACTAAGAAGAAAGGATTTGTGCATCACAGCAAACTTTCTGGGGCTACTGAGTTGCCCAAGTACAAAGCCACTAAGAAGAAAGCATTCGCACATCACAGCAAACCTTTTGAGGGTATGGATTCGCCGACTTACTGCTTGAAGCGTCCCGCAGAAGAGGTGTGTGAGTTGTTATGCGCATATTCTACAAAAGAAATTGGTATTCATGGAATGGAAGGAGTCGGGAAGACAATTCTTGCCAAGTACATTTATGAAGTGATCTCTCCACAATTTCAGCACCATATTTTCATGGATGACTTGACCAAACAAGAGAGCAGCTCCACACCCAGTTTGCTAGAAATTTTTACCACTAAAACTAGTTTCAATGGGAGCAATGTCATTAAAGAATTGGTGGGTCAAAGAAAAATTCTAGTTGTTGGTGACAGTGTGGATGACATTAAACAGCTACAAGGTATTATAAAGGTCAGTTTGGTCCGGGAAGTCGGGTTATCGTAATCACTCAAGACAGGTCTTTGCTAGTTCAATGCGGGGTGAAACATATTTACGAAGTTATGTGTCCGGGATATGACGAAGCTATTCATATTTTCTCACACTTTGCTTTCAAGCAAAGAGAACCTGTTTCTGGTTTTGAAGGGCTCACAGGTCGTGCTGTCGAGGTTGCGGGTCGTATTCCTCTGGCCCTCAAAGTGTTGGGATCGTTTCTGCACGGTAGGAATATTGGTGAATGGGAAAGTACATTAATGCGCAGGCTTGAGTTATCACATGATAACTTCACTTCAGAGATTCCTAGGTATGTGAGTGCAGATGACTTCACTTCTAGACGTCCAATCATAGTTGAGCCACCAATTGGCGCAGATGAGGCAAATCGCTTCCCATCATACTGTTTCACTCTTAATTAAAAATAATCATTGATCTAGTTCATAATTCACGTTTGCTTGTATATAGTTTTAGTAATGTTACGCAATTACGTAACATGTTCGTCTGAATAAATAACCTGAAAAGCGACGTCAAGGATTATCAGAATGTTCGTTTTGTTTTCTTTTTTGGGAAAAAAACTAGATCGATCGAAATTAAGAGATTAATTACTTAATTAACTCATAAAATATGACGGTTAATTAAGTTATTTTTATGCCTAAAATACCCTTTTTTGCTTTGTCAGGAAAAAATAAAAAGTCAAATTTACCCTTTAAAAAAATTCCAGCATTTAAAAAAAAATAAACATAATTTCAAAAGTCTGTCGGACTAGTTGTGACAGATTTGTTTATTTACGACAGATTTGTTTTTGCACGACAGATTTATTTGTGCATGTCCGACAGATTTATTTTGGATGACAGATTTATTTGAAGATAGTTACGACATATTTATAATTAGTGACAGATTTATTTTAATGGCAGACTTATTTATAAAGACACCACAGACTTTTATAATATATGGCAGATTGGTTATAATATGTGCCAGATTTATTTTTTACAGTTGTTACAAATTTTTTTTTCGCTAAAAATTTGTCGTATGGTGACAGATTTTTTTATGAAAAAATAATTACTAGTTTGACGCTAGTGATAACAGATTTATTTCATATTACAATAGATTTTTTAATTTAACTAAAAATTTGTCGTTTGATAACAGTTTTGTTAAAGTTTTTTAAAATTGCTAAAGAGACCTACATTAAAACCTTATGTTATGGCAGATTTGTTTATGTTATGACAACTTTGTTTTTGGCTTAAAAAAAATCTGTTGTTTGATAACAGATTTAGTAGATGCAATTATAATGACAACAGATTTATTTTATGTTATGGCAGATTTGTTTTTTGTTATAACAGTTTTGTTTTTGGCTTCCAAAAATCTGATGTTTGTTACCAAATTTGTTTAGATTAGTTGCCATATTCGCCATTAAAATCATTAATTGTTTCTCTATTTTCTATTTATATATCATATTCTTATACATTAACATAGATATATGTTTTAAGTCATATTTTATACATCTTTTTTTTGACAAATCATAATTTTATATATCAGATTTTTAATCATATTCTTTTTCTAGAGATTTGAAGAAAATTATATTTTAAACATCAACACAGATATATTTTTTAAATAATATTTTTAATCATATTTTATTTCATTATAGTTTTATAAAAGATGTTTTCGAATTTTTTTTTTCAAAAAATCATATTTTAATACATAATATTTTTATAAACATATTTTCAAATTAAAAAAAATTAAAAATCATATTTTAACTTATTATTTTATACATTATATTTTTCTTTTCTTTTTTTGTTTTATTCTTTTTTTATTTCAAATTTTCATTTTTTCTAATAAAAAAACTTAATTATTATTTTTTTGGGTTTTTGGTCTTTTTACATAAATATTGTGTCAATCTAGTAATGAGATACTATGAGTTATTTTTACCCAAATTTGGGTCAATCTAGTGTATTTTCACTTCTTTCTTTTTTTATGTAATGTTATAGGATTTTTTTTTTGGAAACAAGCCTGACTCATATCTTTAGAATTGGGATTGAGGAAGATATGAAAGACCCGATCAAACCAAACCAAGCTGATAATAAATTAACCGAAATTAATAAACCAAATCAAACCGAACCAAGCCTAAACCAACTTCGCCACAATTAATTAATTGAATTGGTAAGCCGTAAGCAGCTCGTCTCGTTTAAAGTTAATTAACCGTCGGAGATGATACGAATTCCACAAGCTCTGATCTCGCCGGGTGGAACTGGAAACTGAAACTCCTCTGGAAGTTGAAGATTTGATTCGAGTCGCAACTCTTCGATTTTCTCCGTGTTTATGCTACTTGGGACGTGGATGATAACCACGTGATGTGATCCAACAGTCTCTTCTTCCTCAATCTCCGATGAAAGATTGAGATTTGGGCTGAGGTTAATCCGAATCACTTCATCTTCTTCAAAGTTCCAATCATAACTAAACGCTGGGAATTGGAGACTCGAGGACCTCTCGCTAGCAATCATGATACAGGCAGCGAAACCAATAAGTGTCGGTGTAAACCTGATCGGAGGTAGGCTGATCTTCGTACATGTCCCATGGGATCGATTTTCAAAATATCTCGGCACTTCTGTTCCGGGTAAGCATACAAATCCTTGTGAATCCTACGATAAAAAAATAGAGGAATGTAATTCAAAACAGAGGGGATTAGAAGAATCGAAAATAGCAGAGGTCGATTTAGTAGGAAGCTTACCTCTCGGCTATAGTCGTTTAGAAACTGAGTAATCAGATACTCTTTGTGTTGCATACTGAAGCAATGGCTAAGATCGAGGTGTTTGATTGAATGATTTGGGGAAAGGTTGATATTTTCCAGAGAATCACAGCCGTGTGCGTAGAGATTCTTGAGGCTTAGTGGAAGCTCTGCCACTGATTTGAGTTTCTTGCAGTTATTGACGCAGAGAGTTCCTAAAGATAAGAGGTCTCTGATGCTTTCAGGGATTGCCTCAAACTCGTGGCTACTTACGTCCAAGTGTATTAAATTGGTGAAATGGCTAAGCTGTTCTGACAATGGTTGAACGTTCTTGCAGCTGTCAAGCTCAAGCTCTAGCAAACGGAACCTGCCTACGTCTTGAACCGCATGAGAAATTTCCAGTATTGATTTGATGTTGGAACAGCCGGAAAGCTTGAGCGTCTGCAACTCAGTTAGCTCTGGAAATGCCTCGAGTTTGGTGCAATTAGAGAGCCTGACGTATTTCAACTTAGAAAGGTTCTTTGTTGATGCAGGTAAAGTCCTGAAATCATTTCCGCTGAGATCCAGTTTCTCTAGTGACTGCAATAGACCAATATCTTCTGGGATTCTCTGGATGTGCAAGTTGATTAAATTCAACTCTACCAAGCACGGGAAACCTGAGAAGCTAATGCAACGGAAGGGGCCACCATCTGCTATGTAGCTAAACCTCATGATGCTGAGAGATTTAAAATCATAAAAGCTTGAGATGATTGGAAATCTTTCCTTTGGCATCATTATCAATTCATCAGGGATTTGTTCTTCGGAAATAAAGGAGAGGTGCTCTGCGTTGCCCTTGAGATGCCACAAGCCGATGTGTATGTTCCCCTCTATGGATAGGTTTGCTAGAGAACTTAGTTTCTTTAGTGATCTGGGAAGCCTCAATATGATTTGCCGGCGTCTTCTTNAAGATAAGAGGTCTCTGATGCTTTCAGGGATTGCCTCAAACTCGTGGCTACTTACGTCCAAGTGTATTAAATTGGTGAAATGGCTAAGCTGTTCTGACAATGGTTGAACGTTCTTGCAGCTGTCAAGCTCAAGCTCTAGCAAACGGAACCTGCCTACGTCTTGAACCGCATGAGAAATTTCCAGTATTGATTTGATGTTGGAACAGCCGGAAAGCTTGAGCGTCTGCAACTCAGTTAGCTCTGGAAATGCCTCGAGTTTGGTGCAATTAGAGAGCCTGACGTATTTCAACTTAGAAAGGTTCTTTGTTGATGCAGGTAAAGTCCTGAAATCATTTCCGCTGAGATCCAGTTTCTCTAGTGACTGCAATAGACCAATATCTTCTGGGATTCTCTGGATGTGCAAGTTGATTAAATTCAACTCTACCAAGCACGGGAAACCTGAGAAGCTAATGCAACGGAAGGGGCCACCATCTGCTATGTAGCTAAACCTCATGATGCTGAGAGATTTAAAATCATAAAAGCTTGAGATGATTGGAAATCTTTCCTTTGGCATCATTATCAATTCATCAGGGATTTGTTCTTCGGAAATAAAGGAGAGGTGCTCTGCGTTGCCCTTGAGATGCCACAAGCCGATGTGTATGTTCCCCTCTATGGATAGGTTTGCTAGAGAACTTAGTTTCTTTAGTGATCTGGGAAGCCTCAATATGATTTGCCGGCGTCTTCTTAGACCACGTTCTGGAAGAACAGTCTTTTCTGATATATAGCTTTGAAGATTCATTAAACCATCACAGTTGGATAAATCAAGTTTTCGTAGGTTAGATAAACGACCAATGGACTCCGGAGTTTGCTTCACTCTCGTGCACCCCTTCATTATCAACTCCTCGAGTAGTTTGGCCTTTGAAAGATCTGGAATTTCGGTTAGATTCTTAGAGCCAGAAACATCTAGTCTCCTCAAGTGATCGAGTCCCTGAAATTAAGAAAAACAAAAGACGGTGAAAACCCCGGAGATACTTTTAAATAGATCATGACACCTTTTAGTTACTATAACAGACTCAACACCAATGCGTTTTGATAGCTCACCAGGGTTCCATCCCACAGACGCACAAGATTGCTGTAACGTAAATTGAGTTCAACGAGGCAATGGGGATAGTATCCAGGAGGCAAAGTCGTCATAGGATAGGAATCCCAGTGTAGTAACCTGAGTGTGTTGGGAAGCATGTCTGTACTTGGAAGGAACTTCAGTTTGGACTCTATATCATTCAAATGGGTGAAGGCCTTGAAGTATTTAAGATTGTTGATACCGTTAAGAACGTTTCCCTCGATAGACAACGTTTGAAGCATCTCACACATGTGTAGTGCTACACCTTCAGTCGTTGTTGTACCCTGATGAGAGAATTGGAGTCAGTTGACATGAAGACAAAAACAAGTATGGCCAAAACCATGGAGCTTTGGACAAGGAAGAATGTCCAATCTAAACGTGTTTCTAACACTTACTGTGTTCTTTTGTAGCACAAAGATGATTGGATCAGTTTTCCACAAAATTCTTTGTCTCCAAGGCATGGAGCCAGATTCTAGGCGCACAATTTTTCTTGCTGCCTGTTCTATCAAGGTGTGCATGGTGATGCCTCCATCAGATGATATGTCTATGAGGGACTTCACTTGCAAAGCTTTTGTCCTTATGTCACCACCATCGATAAGGGCATTCACACGCTGGACAGAGGTTCCATTGAAGAGGCATGCGATATGAAGGAACGCAGCTTGCTCATGCTCGTCTAAACCTTTATAGCTAGTTTCTAAAATATCCATGATACTTTGGTGAGGAACTGTCTCAAGAATACGCAATGCCTCTTCCCACCCTTCTATCCAGTTAATCCGGCGGAGATATGTACCAAAAGCTTCGAGGGCTGAAGGAAGGCCTTGAGCAAGCCTAGAAGCACGGATTGATAATTGCTGGTAGACATCCGAAGGAGCTTGCCCTCCTTCAAAAGCAACCTGTTTAAAGACCTGGATCGCATCATCGGTGTCCAAAAAGCTAACATGGTATAATAATCTCACTCCAAAAGAGTAGAGCAAGCCAAAGTCTCTTGTAGTTATGATGATTCGGCTCCCTGGTCCAAACCAGCCAGTCTTTTTTGCCAGGGCATGCAGCTGGTCCATGTTGTCCACATCGTCAAGTATAAGGAGAATTCTATCCTTAAGCTTCGACTTGATACAACTGCATCCCTTCTCCACGCTCCAGAAGGTCTCTTGTTTCTTGCCTCTGATATTAGAAAGAAGTTTTTTCTGCAAATATGGGAGGCCATTCTTTGCCGCAATCCTAACGTTTTCTATGAAACAATAATGAGCAAACCGACGTGAATATTTTTCATAGAGACACTTGGCAATGGTCGTTTTGCCAATGCCTCCCATTCCCCAGATTCCTATCACACGAACCTCATCCTCAGATTCAATACTCAATAGAGGATTCAGGTGATCCATGTGAACTTTCATCCCTACGATATCACTGAAATCTAGCGGCTCCATGGAGAACAATTGTTTTGAAATTTGCCCAACAATATCGGCAATCATCGTGGCCTCGTCTTTACTTATGTGGAGAACATAGAAAAAAAACAAAAAAATGTCGCTTTAGATAGGCAACTTTAAATATATAATAATTCACAGATCATATATTTATATATTTTCAATCCATAACTACTTTCTCGCAGAGTAATAGGTTAAGGAAGAAAGGGATCAATGAAAAAGAAGGTATCAGGCGAAATGATAGCTGCATTTGTCTACATCACGCCAATAATTATCGGAATAATTTTATTAGACTATGTTAGTAGCTTAGCAAGGATGAGATATGATCATGAAGAGTACAATGAAGTGTAGACGACAGAAAGGTTCTTTCAGAGGAGTGGGAAAGGTTTGATATCCTCCCTCCGTTTTCATATGGTCATTTCTCATGAGCAATAATAACTTACAAATTATTCTATATCGTCTCTGTGTGGTTCAACTATAGAGGATGCTTGTTAGTAATTTACGGGGAAAATACAGCTGAAATGCGAAAACTCACCAAGTACTCAAATCCTTGCCTGATGTTCCTGCGACCTCCCTGAGAGCTTCTCTCCATTTTTGAATCTTTGCCGCCATTGCTCTATTCTTGCTGGAAAATAG
>NC_025700.1:18691835-18695352 GCF_000633955.1 Camelina sativa
GCAATCCTAACGTTTTCTATGAAACAATAATGAGCAAACCGACGTGAATATTTTTCATAGAGACACTTGGCAATGGTCGTTTTGCCAATGCCTCCCATTCCCCAGATTCCTATCACACGAACCTCATCCTCAGATTCAATACTCAATAGAGGATTCAGGTGATCCATGTGAACTTTCATCCCTACGATATCACTGAAATCTAGCGGCTCCATGGAGAACAATTGTTTTGAAATTTGCCCAACAATATCGGCAATCATCGTGGCCTCGTCTTTACTTATGTGGAGAACATAGAAAAAAAACAAAAAAATGTCGCTTTAGATAGGCAACTTTAAATATATAATAATTCACAGATCATATATTTATATATTTTCAATCCATAACTACTTTCTCGCAGAGTAATAGGTTAAGGAAGAAAGGGATCAATGAAAAAGAAGGTATCAGGCGAAATGATAGCTGCATTTGTCTACATCACGCCAATAATTATCGGAATAATTTTATTAGACTATGTTAGTAGCTTAGCAAGGATGAGATATGATCATGAAGAGTACAATGAAGTGTAGACGACAGAAAGGTTCTTTCAGAGGAGTGGGAAAGGTTTGATATCCTCCCTCCGTTTTCATATGGTCATTTCTCATGAGCAATAATAACTTACAAATTATTCTATATCGTCTCTGTGTGGTTCAACTATAGAGGATGCTTGTTAGTAATTTACGGGGAAAATACAGCTGAAATGCGAAAACTCACCAAGTACTCAAATCCTTGCCTGATGTTCCTGCGACCTCCCTGAGAGCTTCTCTCCATTTTTGAATCTTTGCCGCCATTGCTCTATTCTTGCTGGAAAATAGCAGCATAATTCTTGAACATTCGTACCTTTCTAAGGCAAAAGTTCCTCTCTGGTGACGTACGTCGGAGGGATCAACGTTGTAGAAGATTGGAACGGCAGTGAGTTGCTTTTCCTTGTGAAGCTTCATTATCAACTGGAGCTCGTCTAGACACCAAGTCGAGGAAGCATAGTTCGTTGAGATAACTAGGACCGCGAATTTTGAATTGTGTATAGCTTCCTTGATTTCTCTGGAAATGGAGTCGCCAATCTCGAGTGTTTTATCATCTTTGAAGATTTTGTCAATTCCCTTGGCAAGAAATGCTCTGTGCAAATGGCTGACGATACCTTTGCGGGTATCTTCTCCTCGGAAGCTGAGGAACACATCATACTGCCTCAGAACGCGAGGTAACTCCATCGTTGTGATGTTTATCTGAATTTCTTGGCTTGGACCTCTTAATAAGGAGCTAGGCCGTTGGTTTTTGATTTTTTTGATCGGAAGAAGTTCATGAAGTTACATTCAAGTCAACGTTATTAATTACGCACTGCCACGTTGTATACATGGGCGCGACACGCTGGAAACTGTAATTTGAATTCTTCAAGTTTGTGACAGATTGGCCTTATGATCTGTGGCACCATCCATAATGTAGCTCTCTAAATTTATTAATACGACTGACCATTCATTTCCTTCGAATTTCTTCTTAGATTTTGTGGATGATAATGTTTATGTGTCAAACATTGATAGACGAATTTCGTAATACCACATGTATTAACTCCCACAAGCAAGTCCCAAAGAAACTTGAATCCGCTCTACTAAAATATGGACTAGACAATATCACTAGAAATGGTTATTCGACATTTGTTAGGCTAAGCTTCCAAGATCCATCCAGCGTACCCTAGGCTGATTTACCATTGCGGTTAAATAGTTCAATACATAGAAAAGCTATGTCGTACTTATCCTAGCAGAAAAGACAAGCCGTAACTTAATCTCTTGATCAGAGTCCGGATAAGATAGCAATTTGTTTCCAAAGCACTCCTGACACATATGTCTATGGCTAAAGTGGTTTACCCGCATGGAAAGGAAAGAATGGATAAGTTCGAATCACCAATCCGTGTTTCAAAAGAAAAAATGATACAAGATTTGCACTGTCTGCAACATGCACGATGATGGCTATTGCATATTCAGAGTGTACGGATTACATGTTTATATAGTTGGCATAATTAAACAACAACTACAGTCACTCTTCTCAGGGAGCCAGAATCTGACTCGACTCTGTATTTTTTTTTTTTGTCTAAGAATCGACTCTGTATTTGACTCCATGTTAAGTATTTTCTATGAAAAAGAAAACACCTGAAACCATGTTACTTTTTTTGTCAAGTTTTATTGTGAAATAGAACTTGTTCAAACGCTTATAGTATTTTTTGCTTGTGTGACCATATATATTTAGATAGATTTTAAGATAGGCAACTTAATTTCTAAATACTTGAGTCAATGAAAATGACATTGCGTGCCAACTAATCTAACTCTTGTCATATACCGGTATATTCATTTACTTTAAAAAGTGTCATGTCACGATCATTCTTATGTAACAACTTTATCTAATAATCTCAAACAATGGAATGTATTTCTTTTTGAAAAAAAAAACAATGGAATGTTTCGCAACTGTTATTGGTGAAAACGGAATATAGACGACTTCTTGTCAGTTCGTAACAAAGATGTGCAGGTCACGTCATTCACTTGTAGCGATGACTTTCTAGTAGCTGCTTTATATATCAATCCTTGCTAGAAACTTGAGAAATTTCCTTGCAAAAAAAAAAATAATAATAATAACAAGGAAAATAAAAACTGACGGATCGCTTCCTGTGGCTTTTTATCGTTACCATGACACACGACGTGTTCCTGAATTTCCGAGGGGATGAGATTCGCAAAACTATTGTGAGCCATCTTGTCAGCTCGTTGAAGACCAAATACATCTCAACTTTCATAGCCTCTGAGCCTTTCGAGGACCTGGATCATGAGGCTATGGAACAGTCGCTAGTTGCGATCCCCGTGATATCAAAGCACTACGTGATTTCTGACTTCTGGATGGATGACCTCAGAAAGTTAATAGAGTGTGAGAAGATAGGAACTCTGACAACAATTCCTATATTCTTCCAAGTTAATCCTTTGGATATCTTAAGTCACGCAGTAGGAAAATACGCGGACACGCAGAGTGAGACCTTGGAGATGGTGCGGAAGTGGTTGTATGCTCAGGTGTCTCGTAAACCTAGCTTCAATTCCAATGATTGGTACACTGTTTGCTTCTTTCTTTTTTATTTTATTTTTTTAGTGCAAACACTGTTTGCTACTTATTTTTGTTTTAATCTTCTTATGTACATTATAGTAGAATTGTTAATATCGTTTCCTTTTCGGGTTACTGAGCAAAATACTGTTTTGGTGTGATATATTGAGGGTAATTATGTAGTTGTTAAATATATACTAGGAGAGAGTTCATGATCTCAAGACTTAGTATACATTTAAACAAAAAAAAGACTTTATTTTACATGATAGGGAGGACGACTCAGAGCTTGTGGATAACATTACTAGTTTCGCTTCTAATATCCTGACATCTTCCACATCAAGCTATCATAGTACTGGTTTAAGCCCGGCTAGGAGTTTGAAGCTAGAGAGTGCATACAGCCCTTTAAATTACAGAA
>NC_025700.1:18695949-18729581 GCF_000633955.1 Camelina sativa
GACGTGTTCCTGAATTTCCGAGGGGATGAGATTCGCAAAACTATTGTGAGCCATCTTGTCAGCTCGTTGAAGACCAAATACATCTCAACTTTCATAGCCTCTGAGCCTTTCGAGGACCTGGATCATGAGGCTATGGAACAGTCGCTAGTTGCGATCCCCGTGATATCAAAGCACTACGTGATTTCTGACTTCTGGATGGATGACCTCAGAAAGTTAATAGAGTGTGAGAAGATAGGAACTCTGACAACAATTCCTATATTCTTCCAAGTTAATCCTTTGGATATCTTAAGTCACGCAGTAGGAAAATACGCGGACACGCAGAGTGAGACCTTGGAGATGGTGCGGAAGTGGTTGTATGCTCAGGTGTCTCGTAAACCTAGCTTCAATTCCAATGATTGGTACACTGTTTGCTTCTTTCTTTTTTATTTTATTTTTTTAGTGCAAACACTGTTTGCTACTTATTTTTGTTTTAATCTTCTTATGTACATTATAGTAGAATTGTTAATATCGTTTCCTTTTCGGGTTACTGAGCAAAATACTGTTTTGGTGTGATATATTGAGGGTAATTATGTAGTTGTTAAATATATACTAGGAGAGAGTTCATGATCTCAAGACTTAGTATACATTTAAACAAAAAAAAGACTTTATTTTACATGATAGGGAGGACGACTCAGAGCTTGTGGATAGCATTACTAGTTTCGCTTCTAATATCCTGACATCTTCCACATCAAGCTATCATAGTACTGGTTTAAGCCCGGCTAGGAGTTTGAAGCTAGAGAGTGCATACAGCCCTTTAAATTACAGAATCCCTGACAAGTTTAAATTTCAGACATGGCATTTTTCTCCCACCTTACTCCGAGGACATTTTAAACTATTCTCGTTGCCCCTGCTCAGTCCCCAAACCCATCTGGGGATGAAGCGTCGCCTGAAAGAGCTGCGTTCTGTAACATTGCACACAGATTCTACAGTAATTGGTATTTGTGGAACGGAAGGAGTTGGGAAGACAACTCTTGCCAAGCACCTTTACGAGGAGATCTCACCACGATTTCAGCATCATATATATATGAAGAATAACATCAACAAGTTGCAGAGTATACTAGATATGCTAAATAGTGAAGTTTTTACGGGGAGCTCTGATAATGCCATCAAGGAAATGATGGGGAACCGGAAGGTTCTGCTTGTTGTTGATGGTGTAAATGACATGAAGCAGCTAAAAGGTATAACCAAAGACGCGAGTTGGTTTGGTCCAGGAAGTCGGGTCATTGTAATCACACAAGAGAGGTCTTTGCTAACTGAATGTGGAGTGAAACAAATCTACGAGGTTGAGTGTCCTAGATACGAGGAAGCTCTTGCTGTCTTCTCAGAGATTGCTTTCAAGCAGAGCAACCCTCTCCCTGGTTTTGAAGGTCTCTCCCTTCGGGCTGTCCATGTCGCTAATCGTCTTCCTCTGGCCCTCAAACTGTTGGGATCGTTCCTACGCGATAGGGAAAAAGATGTATGGATAAGTACATTGCGTACCCTCGAAGCATCTCGTGATAACTACGCTTCAGAGATCAAAAGGTATATTGGAGCAGATGACTATGCACCGAGACGTCCGATCAAAGTGGATCGACACATTGGAGTAGATGAAGCAAACTCTTTCCCGTTATATTGCTTGGCTCTGGAATGATCAGTGGGCATGTTCATAAGTCTACTTCAGTTGGATTTGTTTGAAATGAATGTTGTGAAAATCGTGGTTGAATAAGACGAACAAGGACATCTGTTCGTCACTAAACTCTTATGTATATTTATCGTTTATTGTGTGTGTACGTTTGTGAGTGTGTTTACTGTTTTATTTTATTTTGTGTGTACATTATGGGTAGATTCAGATAAGTCTCGTCAACACTCGTTGGACACAGAAGGCACTAGAAGTTTCAAGCTTGCACAAACAAATCGAACCAAAAGAAAAAGTCTTCTGACAGGAGATTAGGAACAGGACGGCACTTTTACAAGTGGAGATCGAGGTAAACAATGTGAGGAATGATATACATCTGAACATCCCTAAGTAGAATGGCAAGGTGGAAAGAATAATTGTATAGCTACCGAGAAAAACTGATTTTTAGGTGATGCGGTGCCAGAGTATCCAGTAAGCTCATGTAAGTTGGAAATAAGATGTCAACATAGCATTTGCACAAGGTTCTATTCGAGAAATTGTGCCAGCAAAAAGGTCGTTCTTTTCAATCAAGAGGTATACAAAACAAACTACAGAATAGAGAAAAAGCAGACCGACCCTTTTTTTTCCAATTTACAAAGTTAAGCGTTCCCAGAGAGCTACTGACAAACAAACAAACAAACCAACAACACCCACAGACTTGTAGGAGATCAAATAAATAAAATAAACAAAACGGTTAAATGATAAGTTGAGAACAATATCACAAGAACAAAAGATTTGTTGGGAGAGTTGGCTTGGTTTCGTCCGTTTCTTAACATTTATACCAAAAAACAAAAGATTTGTTGGAAGTGTTTTTGCCAATCATGCAACAATAATTTACTAGTATGACCTTTTTCATCTGTCAGAGTTAAGGGCTTTGGAGATCCATTCTGATTCTGTGACTTGAGTTCCCGAATCAACCTTTGGAACAGAGACAATGGAGTCACAGAAACCTGTCATTACCTAAAGGGATAGCAGACAAGTTCTTCTGTTCATGTATTCAGAAAAGAGTTGAAGAGTTGAATCATAATCACAGCACGCATATATCATGTATTTTGCATACAAAAGTCAAACCAAAAAATCAGTTTCTGAGACGAGTTTTATTAGAAATATAAACCTTGTTTTGTGAGGGTGATGTTGGAATTTCAATGTTAAGAGAGCAGTCTTTATGGAAACCTTCTGGCTCTATGTCTCTGATAGTTGCGTTTATCAAAGGTAAGCAGACACCAGTAGCATCCTTAAAGCCACTTTATTGGCTTTCATCATACTTCCTATAATCAATACGAAAAACTAAGGCAAAATAATTCCACAAATGTAGCTGCACATATCACCACGAAGGCACGATAGTCTCACCAGTTCAACGATATTGACAACGAGGGTACTCCAGAACTCAAAGGCTCTCTGGCTCCAGCAATTGCACCTGAATAGAACCTGAAGGATTCTCAAAAATCAGGAAAACAGAAAAGACGGGCAGACAAGATAGAAACACTTACATTTATTTTTCACAACATGAACCCTGATTAATTTCACTAATTACATGAAGAACATAAACAAAGACAAACATAACCAGAAATTACACTTTAGTATACAGAGAACATAACCCTGATATGATGAGATGCTCAAAATGCTAACCAGTATTAGTTTTGACCAAACAAAGAGCACCCTGATAATCCGAATGCATTCCACACTTATGGTTTCCACTCCATATGTATATAGAAAAGATACTTGCGATAAAAAACGGTAAAACAAAATCTACACTTCCCAAACGAGTTGAAAATCAATTTGTCGTCTATTTCCCCCTCTGTGGATGGGTTTCCAAGAAAAGTTAAATTTTTTACTGCTCTGGGAAGCTTCAATATGATTAGCCGCCCTCCACTGAATCTACATTCTGAATGGACAGTCTTTTCTGTTTTTCGCTAGGCGAAGATTTGTTAAGCAGTCACAATGCGATAAATCGAGTTTTGGCAGGCAAAATAAACTACCACTGGACCCTGGAGTTTGCTCCAGTCTTGTACAGCCTTTCAGTATCAACTCCTTAAATAGTGTGGCCCTTGTAAGATCTGGAAGACTGGAACTTTGGTCAAATTGTTAAAGTCTGTACATCTAGTCTCCACAAGGACCACAACTGACAGATTCCCTGAATATAAGAAAAACATAGAAGACGGTGAAACCTCAGAGACAGTTCTAAGAAGTTAGTTATTAAGATACCTGTCCTATGTCTAATTGATAAAATTTTACATCAACAATTCAATTATGCAACATGTGTTCAAGGCAGCTGAACTTAACTTTAAAAAGTACATATAACCAAGCTGGATTTTGACTGACCTATTAAGATTTTCTAAAGGTTCTTCAACTTTCCAAATTTGAAGAGAATCGGCAGGTCTTTGTTTTTTGTTTTTGGTTATCTTGTCTGTTTGGTCATCTTCCCAAATCAAGCTAAATCCACATGATTTTAGCTCCGCAGGAGGAGACTTAAACTCCTTTGAGAATTGCAAATCGGATTGGATGCCAAACTTGTTGATTTTGTCGCTGAAGTTTTTTAACCCGCGGATGATAACCAGGTGATCTGATTTAACAGCTTCTTCTTCATCTTCAGTACTATGAAAACTACTTTCCCGGCAATGAAAGAAATCTGGTTTAAGGTACAAATAAAAGTACCTTTCATATCCCCAGTCCCAGTCATAAGAAAATGGCGAGAATCGTATATGGAAGGGCTTCTTGCAAGAAAGCATGATACACCCATCAAAACCCAGCATTTTCGGGGATGGCCAACTATGGGGTAAGCCAATCGTTAGGGACTTTCCTGTCTTAATCTTGTCGAAGTAACTGGGCACCTCGGTTCCAGGAAAGAAAGCAAATCTCAGTGACTCCTATTCCACGACAATAACAACAACCAAAAAAGGAAAGAGAATTATCAAGTTCATGGTGTCTGCAGATGGAGGAGTGGGAGAAAAAGCTGAGAACATACCTCTTTGTTTTCTCCCTCGTTAAGAAACTGAGTGATTAAATGTTCATCCTGCTTTAAGCAGAAACAATGGCTTAGATCAAGGTGCTTTACAGAATGGTTCAAAGGAAGGGAAATCGTTTCCAGGGATTCACAGCCATGTGCGTAGAGATACTTGAGGCACAATGGGACTCTTTCTATCGATTTGAGTTTCTTGCACTTATTGAGGCAGAGAGTTCCCAGAGAGAAAAGACCTCCGATACTTGATGGCAATGTCTCAAAGTCATTCCTGCTAAGATCTACATATGATAGCTTAATATATTGTCCAAACTTATCTGAAATTGATTGAATGGTCTTGCAGTCGTCAACCCAAAGCTCCAGCAACTGGAATCTGCCCCAATCTTGTTCAGCATGAGATATTTTGAACACTGATTGGAGACTCACACAGCCAGAGAGTTTGATTCTCTCCAACTGAACTAGTTCTGGCAATGCTTTTAGTCTGCGGCAGTTACAAAGGCTGGCATATTTCAACCTGGGAAGTTGATTCATGGTTTCTGGTAAAGTCTCAAAATCATTGCCACTCCAGTCCAATTTCTCTAGGAATTGCAAACCACATACGTCATCCGGGATCACTTCGATGTTTAAGTTGATTAGATTTAACTCTTTCAAGCAGGGAAACATGGAAAGGCCATAGCAGAGGAAACTTGCATCATCAGCGTTGTATTTAAACCTGATAATGTCTATCAAATTGAAATCATGGAATTCTGACATGGGTCGTGGTTTCTGCTCTGCTTTCCTCATCGGTTCAGGACAATAAAACTCTGGTACTGCATGCAGTGTCCTCATAGAAAATTCAAGAGGTGGTTCATTATGAGGTAGTTGTTGCTCCCCCTTCATCAATTCATCAGGTGCTTGATGCTCAGTACTAAAACAGAGGTGATCTGCGTTGCCATCAAGCCACAACATCTGAATATGTATGTTTCCTCCCACGGATAGATTTGTAATGGACTCCATTTCCACCTCTTTACCCGAGAAATACAGAGCAACTTGACGACAGCCCCCACTCAGTTCCCTTATAATGATGTGGTAACTATTAAGTTGATCACAGTATGAGACATCAAGCTTTGTCAGCATCGTAAGGTTACTGATAGACTCTGGAATTCTCTTCAGCCTCTTGCAGCCTCGAGTTATCAATTCCTCCAAATTCACGGCCATTGAAAGATCTGGAAGATGTTCCAGATTTTCAGAGCCTGACAAGTCCAATCTTCTCAAGTTTGGCATCTCCTGAGAATAATTCAACAAAGAATAGGGAATTTGTGATAATGTACAAGTATTGGAAGAGACATTTTCATAAGTATTGATCTGTTGAGAGCTTTTACCATGGTCTCTTCCCAGAATACTGTCATATTGCTGCGATGTAGACTGACTTCAACAAGATCTCGTGGACGGAATCGGCAAGGGAATGTTGTCAATGGAAATGTGTCCCATTGTAGTAATCTAAGCCTCGATGAGAGTAGATTTGTATCGTCACTACTTAAATGCAGCTTGGACTCTATATGATCCGAGTGCTTGTAGATCTTGAGGAATTTGAGCGTATCGTGGTACTTCGTATACCCACCCAAATGCAACGCGAAAACCATGTCACACATGTGTAACGACATGCAATTAGTTGGTTCGCTCGTCTATGGGAATAAAAACGACAAAGTCAGTTGGCATACAAACAAGTGCAGAAACCACCAAGAACAACAACAGATGTTACAGAAACTGTAGGGGCTTACCGCGTTACTTTCCAGTAGTTTATAAATTTGATAAGGATCCCACAATACTCTTCGTCCCTGGGGCCTCTGCACGGATTCTTGATTCACAATTGCTCTAGCAGTTTGGTCTATTAAACTATGCATCTTTATATACCCACCAGCTGTGATTCNATGTTGTCAATGGAAATGTGTCCCATTGTAGTAATCTAAGCCTCGATGAGAGTAGATTTGTATCGTCACTACTTAAATGCAGCTTGGACTCTATATGATCCGAGTGCTTGTAGATCTTGAGGAATTTGAGCGTATCGTGGTACTTCGTATACCCACCCAAATGCAACGCGAAAACCATGTCACACATGTGTAACGACATGCAATTAGTTGGTTCGCTCGTCTATGGGAATAAAAACGACAAAGTCAGTTGGCATACAAACAAGTGCAGAAACCACCAAGAACAACAACAGATGTTACAGAAACTGTAGAGGCTTACCGCGTTACTTTCCAGTAGTTTATAAATTTGATAAGGATCCCACAATACTCTTCGTCCCTGGGGCCTCTGCACGGATTCTTGATTCACAATTGCTCTAGCAGTTTGGTCTATTAAACTATGCATCTTTATATACCCACCAGCTGTGATTCCAATAAGAGACTTCTCAGCCAATATCTTTAATCCCAGACAACCCTGTAGTTCACCATCATCGAGAAGGGTAGTGGCACGCTGGAGAGGCTCACCATTAAAGAGGCACGCTACATGAAGAAAAACATTCTTATCTGCCTCCTCTAAGCCATCGTAGCTAATTTTCAAGATCTCCATAACATTTTTATGAGGAGCTTCTATAAATCTACATAACGCATCATCCCACTCCTTCAAAGATGTCATTCTTCGGAAAAATAAACCGTAAGCTTCAATAGCGGCTGGAAGACCTTGAGCAAGCCAGGACGCTCGGATTGAAATTTTTTCATAAAGTTCAGAAGGAGGAAGCCCTCCTTCAAAAGCCAACTGGTTAAATAACTGAAGAGCAGCACCAGTATCCAAGCACTTGACTTCATATACAGTTCTTACTCCACATGAAATAAGCAAGCCCCTGTCCCGTGTTGTTATGATAATTCGGCTACCTGGACCAAACCAGTTGGACTCTTTAGCGAGGGCATGCACCTGTTTCATGTCATCCACATTATCAAAGACAACAAAGACTTTACGACGTCCAAACCTTGCCTTAATCTCCTGGGGTCCAATTTCTACACTCGAGAACTTCATCTTCTCCTCAGCAAGACCAAGTGCTGTTGAAATAAACTTTTTCCGTAAATACGAGGCATCATGGTTTCTGTATATCTTCGAAACGTTTTCAAGGAAACAACGACTTGGAAATGGCCTTGAAAACCGATCAAAGAGACACCTGGCAATGGTGGTTTTGCCAATGCCTCCCATTCCCCAGATTCCTATCATACGAACCTCGTCCCCAGATTCCATACTCAATAGAGAATTCAGTAGCTCCATGTGAGTTTCCATTCCAACAATATCACTGTAATCTACTGGCTGCATAATTAACAACTGGTTTGAAATGCCTTCAACAATCTCTTCAATCATCAAGGCCTCGTCCTCACTAGCATATGGAAAATTCTCAGAACACTTACAAACGGTTCCATAGATATGGTACTAGTACACATTAGAGACATATGTTGGTAAGTAGTGAAGTAAGAACTTACCAAGTTGCAAAATCCTTGCCTGCTATGCTAGCGATCTGCGTGAGAGCTTTTCTCCAATTCGTGACCTTCTTAGCAATTTCTAAGCCTTGGTACTTGTCGAATGTGAAACTCCCAGTCTGATGTCTGACGTGAGAAGGATCAACTCCATAGAAAATGGGAACGACTTTAATCTCCTTCTTGAAGTGAAGATCCATTATCATAAGGAGCTCGTCCAGGCACCATCTGGACGAAGCGTAGTTCTTAGATAGAATCACAAGAGCGAATCTGGAGTCTTGGATGGCTCTGCTGATTTCTTCGGAAATGGAGTCCCCAATCTCAAGCCTTTTATCATCTTTGAAGGTAACAACTCCACTGTTGACAAGCTCTTTGTGCAAATGGCTGACGATGTTTTTGCGGGTGTCTTCTCCTCGGAAACTCAGGAACACATCATACTTCCAGACATGAGACGAAGAGGATGAAGAAGAAGCCATCAATAGTCTCTGTGGATCAACTACGTGGTCAAACTTCCAAAAGTAAACAGAGGTTCAATAAGACCTCCCCAAAAGCAACCATGTGGTGACACACTTGCACATGGTGGACAATATTTTTAAAAAATCCCTTTTGACTTTTGGAAGCTAAACCTACGCCATTGACTGACTCCATTGCAAATCTTCAGTCAAAAACTCAGAGCTACAGATCATCCCTAGTTCCCTACACTACATCGATAACCATGGCTTCTTCTTCCTCCTCCTCATCAAAACCCGATGTGTTCCTGAGTTTTAGAAAGGAGGACACCGGTAGGACTTTCGTCAGCCATCTCTACCGTTCGTTGGACTCAAAACAAATTCGAACTTACAAAGATGTGAACCAGCAGACGACGAGAGACGGAAAAATTTCGCCTGAAACCGCTAAGGCAATCAGAGAGTCGAAGATCGCCGTCGTCGTGATATCGGAGAACTACGCCTCTTCCGTCTGGTGCTTGGAGGTACTCGCGGAGATTATTGATCGTTCGTGGCTCATCAAAATCAAAACAGTCTTCTACGAAGTGGATCCGGAGGATTTGACAAAACCAACCGGAAAATTCGCGGAAGACTTGCGGAGACATGAAGAAATAGAAACTCCGGAGACTGTGAATCGCTGGAGGAATGCACTGGATCGATTAGAGAGCCGCACCGACCGTAGATTTTGCTCGCGCGATTGGTAAAATATTCTTATTAGGGATATAAACCAAAATTTGTCTACCACCAATTTGGTTTAAGAGGTTTTAATCAATGTAATTAGGCTTAAACCTTAGTCGCTACTCTAGTATCTCAACTTACAACCTTTTGTTTTCTTGACAGGGAGGATGATTCCAAGATGCTCGATAATCTTATCATCGACATTAGTTCTCCTACTGATGCCCTCCAATCACTTCGTCGAAAGGCATCATCAATCAGGCAATCTAGTGTTGGCCAAGAATCGAGTGTTTCGGGATTGATGACAGATATCGATACCAAGTACACACCCAAAAGCCTATCTGCTTCTGGAGAAACTACACTTGGACTTGAGAGATATGCACTTGAAGACACATCTGTTATGGACGATATGTCAAATGAACCGCCTTTTCCCGCGTCTGACAACGGTCTTGTTGGGATGTATCGTCATAAGAAAGCAGTCTATGGATTGCTGGATTTGGAATCTAAGGACATTGTTCGTACAGTTGGCATTTGGGGTATCCAAGGCGTTGGTAAAACGACACTCGCTGAATGTGTTTTCGACGACATCTCAGGCCACTTTCAACACCACTGCTTCCTAACCAATGTCAACAAAATCTATCAGAACCGCATCTCACCGAGTTTACTTGAACATCTTACAATGACAAGAAGTTCTTATGATATCTTTGATGCCATCAAACCAAGTCTTGTAAACAGAAAAGTGCTGCTTGTTGTTGACGGTGTTGATGATACTCAGAGTGAACAATTTAAGAATGCACTCAAGGCTACCCGTTGGCTCGGTGCCGGAAGTAGAGTTATCATGACAGCTAGATTCGACCATTCACTTAAGTCATGCGGAGTAAAATACGAGATGGAGTGTCTGAGATATGAGGAAGCTCTCCAGCTCTTCTCAATACACGCTTTCAAGAGGACTTGCCCTCTTACTGGTTTTGAACCTTTCTCCATTCGTGCTGTCCACTTTGCTGGATGTCTTCCCCTGGCCCTCAAAGTACTCGGTTCATTTTTATTTGATAAAGACAAAGAGAGTTGGAAAAGAATATTGCGCAAGCTCGAAGCATCACAAGATAATGGTAGCCGCCAGATATCTAATTATATCGGGGGCGGTGAATACCTTCCAAGACATCAAATAGAATTGGAACAATATGTAGAAGCAGATGAAGAAGAATATTCACCTTCATATCTCATGTTGCTTTGAGTCTTTGACAATCAAAGATCATACCATGTTCTAAGCCTCCTCAAAATATTTGGTGGATGTGCCAAATACAATAAAAGTGATGTTTCTCTTATCTATGTTGATAGCTCGTTACATAGCATCTATGCGAAAGTTATTTACATTCTTGTATCCTGAAAAATGATTTGTAGGTGTTGTCACTAGTTGGCCCGAAAAAAAAAAAAAAAAAGTGTTGTCACTGAAGACAGAGATCACAGAAGATAAAAATCTGACACAAGATGAGTGCCAGATCTTTGGGTAATGGCGGCAGAGGCAATAGTATCAGCCATAGTATTTGGGTAAAAGATCGTTCTTCTCAATCAAAAGGTATACAAATTGTATGAATTCGAAATAGAGAAAAAGCAGACCGACCTTTTTCCCCAATTACAAATGTAAAACAGCTACTGACAAACAAACAAGCCAACAAGAGCAACCCAGACTTGTAGGGAGATCAAATAAATAAATAAACAAAAGGGTTAAATGACAAGACGACCACAAGAACAAACAAATGCAGAATCCAGTAATCAGATTTGTTGGGAGAGTTTTGGCCAAAATCATGTAACATAATTTACGAGTATGACCTTTTCTCATTGATCAGAGTTAAGGGCTTTGGAGATCCATTCTGATGCTGCGGCTTGAGTTTCCGAATCATTATTTGGGAGTAGAGACAATGGAGTCACAGAAACCTGCCATTACCAAAAGGGAAGTAGGTTAGAATCTAGATATATTTTCCTTACAAATTTTTGGAGACTTAAGAATTTAACCAGAAAAATCTGTTTCATGTTGAGTGCAAGTGTTGATTTAGAAAAGAACAGGGTGCAAAAAAGGAGAATGGATTTAACAATACAGAAAAGAGCACGATCATGGCGACTTACAAAACCATCTTCTAGAGCCTTAACATCCAAATCTTCATCTGTGTGTTCTTGTTCTTTAGCAAGAAACTGCAAATATATATATACGTCGAAATTTTAAACACAATGATGAAATATCCAAAGGATTTGTGAAGAGAATGGTTCCAAGTTTTTCTTTACCTCTAGGCGAAAGAATTTCTTAACACGGGTATCAGTTTTACCAGCAACCCCAACCGATTCAATCTCCACAATACTCTTCTTCTGAGTGGTAAAACGACGAGCTGCCCCCTGAGATTGTCACATATCTTAATATTAGAGTCGAATATACTAATCTTGGACCTTCTGAACCAACAATTAATCTAACCAAAAAAAAAAACACAAATTCAGAGGTTTAAAACTTTTGAATATGGAATAATATAACTCACAGCAGCTGAAGCATCCCTGCCAAGCTGGGCAAGCTGAGCCCCTAGACTTTGTTGGTTGGACATGAAATTCCCAGCACCAGGGTGACGGTGAGCTGAAACAGCTTGCCAACTAGGACTCTGCCTCCACATGCTTTGTTTTGTTACCTTGAAACCCTATTCATATATACAAGTAACGTCAACTTCTCTATATTATCTCATAGTGAGGCTCAGATTTCACAACATCAAAGAATATATCTCCTGAAAAAACGACTGTATGATCGCTGCAAAAGAGATCCTTTCTGAAATTTAGTTTGCATGTTCCTTGCATACAAAAGTAGAACCAAAAAAAGGTTTCTGCGACAGTTTTATTAGAGATACAAACCTTGTTTGATGAGGGTGATGTTGGAATTTCTATGTTGAGAGAGCAGTCTTTAGGGAATATTCCTTTCTCAATGTCTCTGATAGTTGCGTTTATCAAAGGTAAGCAGACACCAACAGCATCCTTAAAGTGACTTTCTTGGCTTTCATCTTTCTTCCTATAATCGAAATGAAAGAATTATGGCCAACAAATCCAAATATGTAGCAGCAGGCATTCCCACAATATACTCACCAATTCAATGATATTGACAAAGAGGGTACCCCAGAAATCAAAGCCTCCCTGGCTCCAGCAACTGCACCTGAATAGAACCTGGAGGACTCTCAAATCAGGAAACACAGAGGACACGGCCAGACAAGGAATAACAAACTTATTTACAAGACAAAGGCACTTACATTTGATGGCCACAGCTTGAACCCTGATTGATTCCACTAATTACCTGAAGAAAACAAGCAAAGACAAAGATACAGAAATTACAAATACCAAAATATCATACAGTCAAAAATGATAAGAAAATAAGCAAAATGCACGAAGGTGAAATAGTATCTCTCTCCAAAAAAGCATGTTTTTTTTACCAGTATTGGTTTTGACCAAGCAAAAAGCGCCCCGGATAATCCTAACGAGATGCAGTCCACAGGAGTCCCTGAGACAAAAAAAAAGAATAACTTCAAATCCTATGAACAAAAACAGTACTCACACCACATGTATTAAAACAAGAAACTGGCAACAAAAAGGAGAATCCAAGTCTACACTACACTTCTCCAAAAACTTGAAAATCAACAAATTTTGTTTCAATAAAGACTTAAAAATGTTCACATTCCATATACTTATTTGTCAAGCTTATAAATGTTGTAAAAACTTCAAAAAACTGTACTAATAATCATTTCAAACAAATCCACATACCTGAAACTTCAAAGGCTGTGGCACCTTTAATAGTAACAGAGCTTACAGCGATTGTTTCCCCTGGAGTCATAGAATGAGCAGAAGCTGATTTGTCCCTGCAGATTACAATTAAGTTCAGAACTTTTAACAAAAGACTAACCAAAACACGCGAGGTGAACAAATCAAAATCAAAAATCAAATTAACAACAATCGGAATTGTTCGTAACGCACGTCTGAGGAGCACAAACATGGACATTGTAGAGCCCTTCAAGAACCAAAGCCTCAACGAGAGAAACAAGCCCTGGCGAATCAATCCCATCACCATTCGTAACTAAAACAACAGGTCTAGAGTCATCGATCTCTTCCTCCACCGCGGCAACGTCAACGGAATCAGATGTAGACGGAGCTTCCTCCGTCGATCCATCGCTCCCAACTTTTTCCTCGTTCCCTCCTTTTCTCTTCGAAAGCACATCCTGGAGATTCGAAACAAGCGCCGCTGACAAAGCATTGTTCTTCGAGGTCATCGTTAGAGAACAAAGAAGAAAACGCAGATTTGTGGATTTTGGGTCTGTGTTGAACGAATCAGAAAAAAAAAACCCTAACGAGAGAGAAGAATAAAATTAGAACACAGAACGGGTCTAACGGAGTTGTCTTAGAGAGAGAGAGAGAGAGAAGAAAGGGAGCTACTTTAAAAAATTGGAAGAGAGAGAGAGAGAGAGGTTGAAGAAGAGATTACTTGTGAACTGTAACAATTTGAGTTTCCTCCGCTTTGATAGGAGATTGAATAGAGAAGAAGAGTGACGACGCGCAACTTTTTTATTTTTATTTTCAGACAATTATATAATATTATTATTATTAAAAATTCAATCCAATAAGGCAATAACCACCCAATAGGAAATTGAGAAATGTTTATGTAAATATTAAAAAAATGTATATATGAATTAACACATAAAAATCTTGAAATTTTGTATATATTTTATGGATATTAATTATTTTATTTTAACTATGGTCAAAAAGATGAAACAAGTTAAAGATGGTCCAGATCTAAAATAATTATACGGTAGTTATCAGATGTCATATTCATAAGAAGAATTATGACATACATAAAAAAAATAGTTTGAACCGACAACATTATAGTACCATGTTGGTTGAATAATTAAACAAAAATGTTAATTGTTGCTAGATCATATGCTAGTGAAAATGTTTTTATTATCTGTTAAAAATAGCCTTTTGACTAAATTAACTTTAGATACACTAATGCTTTATTACTATATCTGGGTACAGTAAAATTTTATTTAAAAAAAAACTAACATAAAGGGAAGAAGAAGAAGAAGAAGAAGTATTTCTAGCTAATAATTGATTTTGTTAGTTTAGCATTCCATATTAATGATTAATGATTTAAAAACTTATTATGGATGGCAAAAAATAAAGTAGGGTCTCAAAGTCAACAAATGAATTTAGAAAATGTCAATACGAGGGTTGTGAAGGTGATTACTGATTGTGATAAGTGTCTTCCTACTCATAAAAAACTAGGTAACAACCCGCTATGGTGGATAAATCAATACAAATAATATAAGTGATATAAGTAAAGTTATTATCGAAAATCTAAAATTTGTTAGTGTAATAATCAAATATATAACCCGTGAGATTATGTTTAGATCAATATATTATGTATCAACTAAATATATATATCACCCGCTCTTTCTTCAATCTATGCAAGATTATTTATTTCATTTAATTTTCTTTTTGTAAGAATATGTTTCACCCGTGAAATATTATACCAATCATATTAAATAATTACATTGCCTATAATAATGATTATTGTAATAATTTTATTTTAGAAATTTTAAATATGTAAATATTAATCAGTTTTTTTAAGAGGTGAATAATTTAGTTTTTTGAAAATGTTTTAGATCTAATAATGATATAATAATTAAATATGTTATAAAAATGATTAAAATATATTTTAAATTTTAAATATGTGAATATTCCTTAATCATTCAATAGCAATTATGCGTAAATATCCATAAAAATGAGAGTAATAAATTCATTAGTGTCTCGAGCTTTCTAGCGACGACATATCAGCATTTTCTTGAGAATGTTTGTCTGTTAATATAGAGAGGGGATGTCAAAGGTTTAGCTCCTTAGTTTTGATATAATTGAAGTGATCGTCACGTCGTGATAATTACTCGGGCTCGGGTAACAAAAATATGTTATTAAATTCGTTGTTTAGAGAAAAAAACTCAAAAACATACCCAAAATAAATGAATAATACATTTGAACTGTTGTAAAGTATAAACCGAACTGGAGCATCATTTTCTTTTTCCCCTTATCCATTGTCGGCCTAACAAAATTCAAAAAACTTTGTAGTTTTCTCAATATTTTTGGGAACTCTTTTGCTTAATATAATCTTTTAGATCTTTTAAGAGTTGGCTGCCTACAAGACACTTCTACTACTTTACAGATATATATTGTATTTGTAATTGTAATTGTCCATAGTACGATCCTTGCATCGGTGATGAATATCTGAGAGGAACCCCCTGTTCACGATCACGATAATGCTGCTGCTGATGAATATCTGAGATCCGTCGTTGCGCAGGTTGGGAGATCTATGCGTTCTCGCCGCGGTTTTTCTGCATTTCCTAATGGTAGCAAATCGTACTTTGTCACCGCCATGATTTCTGTTATTTTTTTTCTTTTTTCTTTATGAGATATAAACTAAAACTAAGAATCAATTTGTGTATTCATTCTCCTGATTTCATGCTTTCAGAAGATGTGGTTGAAGAAGGCCCAGAGTTCTCCATTCTTCAACGTGTTTGATGTTGTGAACGATTATTATAAAGATATGTAGTAAGACTACAAAAACCTTGTTGTCCGGTCCAGTAAATCGCGTTCTTCATGCAATACCTGATAGGTCCCAATTTAGGACAATCAATGTTATCAAGAACAAAGGACAAGAACACTTTGGTTCTCAAAGACTTTAGAACAAGTTATTGCAATTTTCTCTTCATAACTTCTCTGTTGAAGTACATGTCTTTAAATACAAATAGCATTGATCGCTCACGATCCTACAAACAAGGAAATAAGAAAGTGGGAAGTGGAGACACTACTTCTCCTATTACTAAGGAGATAACTAAAAGAGTAAACTCGATCCTATCAATACCTTATTTTGTCCCATGCATAAATAACCATTTCTTATCATACCTCAATATGCAAAGCCGCAAAGGAAAGAGCATTTCTCAAAATTCCCTTGGCAAATTACAATTTCGATTCAATAACATAGGAGTAAAGAATCAGACGCCGCCCATAACGCAAATATATATATCCGACGAACCTATCATGCAACCGGCTAGGGACTTATATATGTTGAGAATTGAGTTCTTGACTAAATCTGCAACAAAGAGAAAGAAGAAATCAGTGAGTCGAAGAACAAAGAAAAAGAAGCAAAGCTCCGTAAAGAAGAAGAAGAAGAAGCAGAGTCAACGACAAGAAAAAGGTCAACAAGCCTGTGTGTTTTGTCATGGGCCACCAACTTGATTTAGGCCCAAAGAGAAAGATGTTTTGGTGGTCCATGTGGAAGATGGACTGGACAAGTAGAAGCAAGAGACCAAGGACAAGACAAAGTAGAAAGTTGTGTTGTGACTTAGTCATTTGTTTGGTTAAAACCTAGCTAAGAGAGTTGTTGTAGTAGTAGTGTGGCTTGTGTAAGAAAGCAAGTCTATGATGTGTAAGGGTTAGTAACTAGGAATGTGGTCTAATGTGTAAGAGTCATGATGCATGTGTGAGGTGCAACTAGTAAAAGTAGTATAAGTATGATGTGTGTGTTGTAAGAATCTATCCTTGAGATCCGAAAATAAAATGTAATCTCTTTGTGTTATCTCTCTAAGTTCTATAACACTTTCTTGTTATTCAATGAACAAAACAGAGTGAACAAAACAGAGATAGAGAGATGAGAGAAACTGATCTTACAAGTGAGAGTCAGATCTTGAAATGTCAACAATATATTTATGGATCTTTAACGCTCTCTTTTAGCTATCTAAGAACAGCAACTGAGAATGAAATCATGATATTGATATTAAAACAGGAGTTTTTTTATATGTTTTTTCAAAATTCTATACTAAAAATCTATGTGAAGTTTCTCAAAATAATTTTCAGAAGTCTTTTGTTCAAACAAACAAATTCTTAAATATTTATAAGAAATTGTTTAGTAAGAAAACAGTGGAAAAAAAAAATAGGAAGACATAGATGGTGACATCCAATTAAATATGAGAAAATATATTAATTCATGATTCTAAAAATATTTCATTTGTCTGGTGGCCAAATAAATGGTTCAGTATATGCAAGGTCACCAGTTTGAATGTTCGATTCGTCTCGCCTCGACGTCCAGTTAAATTCTAAGACTGATTTTTATATTTTTTTAAAAATTTGTGTAACTGAAGTAAAAGTTTTGCATAAATAATAATTTAAAGTTTTTTACAAGATAATATTTCATAATTGTCACCAATCATATATAATTTTCACCAAAATACGCATTGGTTCAAAATCTAGCATGACAAAAAGAGTTTTAAGTAAAAAAAATATCAAATTAAAAGTCATAATACTAGATTTACAGCCTTTCAAGCTTTTACAAAATTAGATTCCCTAAAAAAATTGGGAATCTAGTTTCTGAAAAATTAATCAATTTTCAAAAAAAAAACAAAAACCCTCTCATATTGATTTCTCATTTTCTTCTCTACGTTCTTCTTTTACTTTCATTTTTCAATTCTTATTTTCAATTTTTTAAATTTTTTAATCTTTTTAACAGAAACCAAAAACCAAATATTTTAAAAACCAAAAACTAAAATCTAAAAACCAAAAGCTAAAAACCATTTGAAAAACCAAAAGCTACAAATTGCCGCAAGAGTTGACATCTAAATTAACGAGTGCTATTTCCACTTTTTGGTGGAAATCCAACGATAAGGCTCATGGTTTACATTGGGTGGCTTGGGATAAACTATGTAAGGATAAGTGTGATGGGGGTCTAGGTTTCAGAGCCTTGGAACAATTTAATGATGCTATGTTAGCAAAACAGTATTGGCGTTTAATTCAACACCCGACGTCATTAATGGCGAGGGTTTTGAAAGGCCGATATTTTAGCAATAAACACCCGCTTATGGCCAAAAAACCTTCTAATCCCTCCTTTGCCTGGAGGAGTATTTTTTCAACGAAAGATTTAGTGGAATATGGAGCGCGATGGGCGGTAGGTTCGGGTAGTTCTATTTCGGTTTGGAGAGATCCATGGATTCCGGATATTAGACCACGTCCTGCCAATGGTCGGGGACGACTCTGGTTACCGAGCTTGATGGTGAACCACTTAATTAATCCTGTCACGAAGGATTGGCACTTGCCTACTCTAGAAGAGTTTCTGGATCCGGGGGATATACCGATTATTCGGCGTATGTCGGTCAGTAAGGTCCAGCAACGGGATCGGTTAGTATGGCATTTTACCAAGTCAGGGAAGTATACGGTTAAATCAGGTTATAGATTAGCCAGAGAACTGATGACGGAAGTCGAATACGGACCAACATGTATGGCCCTCAGGGCCCAGGTGTGGAAGCTGGATGTTCCCCCAAAGGTCCAACATTTTTTCTGGCAGATTGCGTCGGGCACCCTCCCAGTGCTCGAACGACTTGCGTATAGGGGTATCCGGTGTGATACACTCTGCAAACGGTGTGGGGCTGCACCAGAAACTATCAATCATGCTCTCTTTGAGTGCCCTCGCTCGCTCGATGTTTGGGAGTTGTCCCTAGTTTCGTTAGTCCCCGATGGCTTTCCATTTGCTTCAATTTATGCAAATTTAGACTTTATTTTTTGGCGGGCAGCCTCTCAGTCGGGGGATTCGGATGTAGCTAATCGTCTTCCTTGGATACTTTGGACATTATGGAAAGATAGGAATAAAAAAGTTTTTCAGGGGTTACAGGCCGAGCCGACGGAAATTCTACACCAGGCGAATAATGATAAATTACTATGGGAAGAAGCAAAATCCTATTCGGATAGGTATTTGCATACTACGCCTCTGGTGGAGGATAGGGGAGCGTTTCCTCGATGTCAGATTGATGGTTCTTGGAAAGGGTCAGATGCTATGCAGGGTCTAGGATGGTGGTGTTGTAGTGATGATGATGCGACTCTCCTTTTGGGAGCACGGAGTCAGAGATGCGGTCCTACATCCTTACATGCAGAGCTACAAGCCTTGATTTGGGCTATGGAGTCACTCTTGGCGGCTGGAGTTGGATGTCAAAGCTTTGAGACAGACTGTGCAGAATTGGTGGCGATGGTGCAGACGCCTGACGATTGGCCATCTTTTTCGAACCTGTTAGAGGAGTTTCTTGTGCTCAGACCATGCTTTTCCTCGTTCTCCCTGATCAGGATCTCTAGAGAGCTCAATGTAAGGGCAGATTGTCTAGCCCGTTCTTCAAGATTGCTTTCCTCTGAAATTTCCTTTGTAAACTCTTTTCCTCCGGTTTGGGCAACCAATCTTGGAGTTATTTTTTAATTTGATTAATGTTTGGTTGAAAAAAAAAAAAAAAAAACCATTCCATTCATGGCCATAAATGAAACATACTGATGTTGTTCCATTTTTGTTACGATTTGCTTCAGATTAATAGACTTGATTAGATTCAGCAATTTACTTGTGTTCGATTAGTATCTAAGACGAAGTTGTAGATATTTTAATAATATAATAATAAATAATATCTTACCAGTTTTATAATTAAATCCACAAAATAGAAATCTTAATTGAAAAGAAAAATATTTTACCAATTACAAGAGTAGGTATCGAGGTGACATGAATTTGAAGCCCTAGCCACAATAGTCAACTCGTTGAGCATCTCACGTCTCTCTTACAACTCCACGAGCTTTCTAGATTCGATGGGTTTTTGTGGAGAGAGTTGCTTTCTTCAAGCGTCTAGCGTTCTTTAGAATGTAGGTAGCCACTTCTTTCTCATCTTCTAGTTGCCATCCGTATCCTCTCCACAAAAATGTTTCAAGATGGAACAACAATTAACTAGAAGAGTAGGTATCAATCAGCTTCACACACGAGGTGACATGAGTCTGAGGCCCTAACCACATTAGCCAACTCATTGAGCATCTCACGTCTCTTTTCCAACTTCTCGAGCTCGTTAGGTTTGATGGATTTTGTGGAGAGAGTTGCTTTCTTCAGGCGTCTTGCGTTCTTGAGGATGTATGTAGCCACTTCTTTCTCATCTTCTAGTTGCCATCCGTATCTTGTCCATTCGAATGTCTCAAGATGGAACAACAAACATTCTGGTACACATTTCGGTTGATTCCATTTCCGGTCCACCAGATTATCTTTATTAATATACCACTTTGACTGAGATATCAAACGTAATATTTTTAAGATCATCAATATACCTCAAAAGAGCACTGGAAAACCAAAAAAAAAAAAGAGTAGCTGACTAAATATGAAATGGCTTACGTCAATGAGCTTGAGGATTTGTAATTTAGGAGAACTATTGAGCATGAGCGAAAGAAGATTACACCACTCTTCTTTGTTTGTATGCAGCTCCAAAGATAGAAGCCGATAGAAGATTTTACGAGTAGGATACTTAACCTGTGCATCATCAGACATCAGACAACATTAGTAGTACACAAAATAATGTTAGCCAAGTTGCAGAGATAAAAACTTAAATCTAAATATTACCTTTAGGGGTGATAAGTCTAAGGAAAGGCGTTTGGCTGAAGTAAGAGGTTCCAGCATTTTCTCATTGGTTATATCAAAAACGTTGGTGATTATTGCATCCACCAGCTCTGGCGCATTCTGAATCAGACAAAATCCAATCCTATTGAACCCATCGATGTTAAAGTATTTCAAAGAAGGAGCATTTATCACATAGCCACCATCACCACCATAGTGATCATCTTCAATGGTTAGTCTCTGTAACGACGGCACCGCAATAGTTAAAGTTTCCACATCGTTATTTCTTATCCGATGCAACACCAAATCTTCAAGTCTAGGGCAGCCACATAAAAGGTTTGAAACAGATTCCTCGTCTTTGAATAGTGTATAGTAAAGATGCAGCTCTCTAAGGGAGTTGAAACAGACCCCAGAAGTAAGGTCTAGAAAAATTGAAAACTTGAGTTTCAAGCTCTCTAGTGTGTTACTACAACAACACAAAGCACTCGGAAATCTTACTGAGTCTTCATCATAACATGGAAAACTGAGTACCAATTTGCGCAGATGGCGTGCAAAAGCAATTCCAATCCATATCCCAACATCCGAAGCATCACTCTCATCATCAAATCCCAAATGCAAACTCTCTAGAACCGGAGCTTTATGTAGAATTAAAGAACTGCAAATATTCTCTGAAGATGTATGGTGATAGCCAGAATAAAAATTGAGATTTGGCAACACCTTCCAAAGAGACCTCCACCGTTTAGACAGAACACTAGTGGTTATAGCAATTTCTGTCGGAAGTGAAGACAATATGTGCAGAAGCAACTCTTCAGGCAACTCACTGATCATGTCCTTGTGTGCAACACCTCGACTACTCAAACCTTCACCACCGATTTTGCTGTAAAAATATAAATAAAAACAAAAGAAAAAGAAAAAAACAAAGACTTGAAGGGGTTCAAAGTTTAGTGTAACGAAAACAATGAGAAGGGAAATAAAGAAGGCGAGAAGAATACCGTTTTTGTTCCATTCTTTCTGAACAGAGAGACAGCAATTTGGCACAAAATCAGTCAAATTGCGAACAAACGAATCCAATTAGAGCTTAGATATGATCATGGTGACGAGAGAGATTCAGCTTCAGAAACTATTCTATTGGGTTTGTGAAACTAATAAAAGGATTAGCGAGCCACGAAACCCTAACAGAGTGAGCTTTTAACAAAAGAATCTGGAGAAGAAGAAGATGAGAACAGTGAAAAGTGCTTTTAAATGGGTTTGTTTGGTCACCGTTTAGGCCCAATATATATCGTTGAGGCCCAAGTTTCTTGGTTTTGTCTCGAGTTTTATTTTTTTATTTTTTTGAACATCTGAATTTTATTTAATTTGTTAATGTTGATACAAATATGGAATTAGCCACCTTGGTGGTACTGTAAAGTATTGATACAAACCACTTATTAAAGGAGCTTTACGACATAACGTATCCGCTGCAGCATTTCGTTCCCTGTTGATATGATCCAAAGATGACATAGGGAGTTTTGACATCCAATAACGGATATCATACAGGAGAGTACCAATCTTCGAGTGATCGCCCGCCTTGTTGATCAGATCAACTAGTTCTCGATTATCATTTTCGAACCATATATGTTGGAGTCCATGAGCCCAAGTCAACTGTAGAACATGGAGAAAGCCAAGGGCTTCGACCTGAAGAACAGATGTCGAGGATTGCAGTTTTGCACAACCAGAGTAGAGAACGTGACCTGTGGAATCTCGAATAATCCAGCCTGTGCTTGTATAAGGTCTCCCGTTAACATATCCACTGTCAAAGTTACACTTTATCCAGCCAGAGGGAGGTGGAGTCCAGTCACGATTGTTAATTCTCGATGGGTTGCTTCGGTTCGTTTGTAATCCAGATATCTCTGCGTTTTGATGTTGAAGTTGTGTTGTCTCTATCCATTCAGTAATATTTATTTATTTTTAGATTAGAAAGTGTTTAAAATAAATTACAAAATAAATAAAAAATTTATAATATGGTGTGTTTGTATTTTTTTTTTGTTAATCGAAATACATAAATTTTATTAAATAAGAAATAAATTAAAAGTATATAATAATATATATTATGATGAATAGTACACAATATTATTTTCTTAAATAATAAAGAAAGTGCTAATTGTCTCTAAATTATTACAAAATATGTTTTAAGTTTAGATATAAGTTATAACTTATATGATACACATTTTCATGAAAATGTATAAACCTTCTCGGCTGGCCACCAAAACTCTTGCTCATTGGGGCCAATTTCAGTTATTCGAAAGTTAGACGAAATAACAAAACCTCATTTATTCATTTATTCATTTTCTATTTTGGACACTAGAACTCATACCCCGCATACTCCGCGATATCGCGAGAAAAATATTTCAAAAAAAAGTAAATTAAATTTAAAATTTAAAATTATATATTACAAAATCATTTGAAAATATATATTAAAAAATAATCTCAAAAGAAGAAAATAATAAGTAGGACTAAAACATCATAAATATTAAATATATATAACTGTGATTTTAAAAAACACAACCATCAAAATAAAAACATATAATAAAAAATAATATGACAAAAAGAATCAAATGAAAAGTCATAATAAATCGCAGCAACTTTAGTTATAATTTATATTTATTATCAATATAAGATATTGTATGAAAATTATTGTAAAGAGTAACAAGCATGATAACAATTATTGATATTTATATTACTCATAAACAAATATTATGACGAATTGATCCTAAGTGAGAATATCAAACAAACGATTATAATAAGCAAATGCAGTTTCTGGTAAAATAATTTTTAAAATAAAATAAATTTTATCTTGAGTGAAAATTTATCAACCAATAATTATAATAAAATACACAACTTCTAAAAATAAAAGATGAAATAGTTAAAAAATCTTTACAACACACACATATTTTACGAAAAGTTACGATAAAAACACATATTTTACATAATTAAAGTTGATTAAAATTCTATATTACTATTATCATTTCTAAAGTATTTAGTTGGATTATATCATAATGTTGAATATTGAATATTAAAATTCATATTATTTAGATTCAGCATGAAACGAAAAATTTGTGTCAGCGAACAATGATTCATTGATTTGTTAGTTATCTAAAAAGAGAAATATATATATATATATATATATATATATATATATATATATAATTCAAATGACATAAACATTTAGATAAACATAACTATTGGAATAAAAATTTGTAAATAAGATATGATGAAAAAACATAACTCTACAACAAACAAAATCCTCTGTATAAATTTCTTTTATGGTAAAAGACACAATTCAACAATAAACAGACGCAACCGTATAATTTTTTTTTCAAAACTATTTAACGAAAAGGTACTTCGAAATAAATGCCAGTAAAAATCTAATGAAAAAGTATATATATTTAATATTTATACAATAAAAATCTATATAAGAATAACAATATATTTAACGAAAAGGTATATAAAAATAACAATATATACCTTTTCGTTAGATTTTTACTGGCATTTATTTTTACTGTTACTGGTATTTATTTAGATTGTTAGTCTTATATAGATTTTTATTGTATAAATATTAAATATATATATATATATATATATTACATAGATATTTTATGGTAAAATACACAACTCTAAAATGAACATACGCAACTGTGTGATTTTAAAAATAAATATAAAAAAATTACTCAACGAAAAGGTCTTCATTTTATATTAAAGTGATGAATCATAATTATTGCTTTTCTTCTAACAGTTGAAATTTTAGCTGGAAAATAATACCATTTAAAACGATTCATTTCACGTAAACTTCATCCAACATAAATAAAAAATATACAAGATAGCCATATAGCTTGAGGATATCTTTTCAGATCTGGACTTTGTAGTAATGTTAATGCAGCATCTAAATTTTTTGATGTATGTAACCCATATAAACTGCTTTTAAATAGAAGACATCTTTATTACCATATATTCAAAAGTCAAATCCAAAAACTCACTATATAATCCATCGAGCTCTTGAAAAAAAACTATATGTATTTTTATTAATATTTTATATTTAAAATTAACTAAAAGTTGTAAATTAGATTCATCATTCTAAAAATCCTTTGTTAAATCAAGAATTGGAGGAATTTCTTTACTTATAAAACGATGAATGTTAGAGAATAATTTAGAATGTTGTAAAAATTGTTGAAATTGAAATTTTATATTATTTTGTGTACTGGCAAAAAAATGAAAACAGTTCAAACAAATAAATGTATGTAGATTTCAAAAGATATGAATATTCAAAAACACAACTCTATAATGAATAGTTGCAATTTTACAAAAAAACTGTTACAATGAATAATCGCAACTTTTAGTAAAATACACAATTAGAATTTTTACCGATTTTTTTGGAAAATTATCTGAAATGTACGATCAAAAATACACAACTTTTGGTGATATTTTATTCAGATTACTATTATATATATATATATATATATATATATATATATATTTTGCTTAATTTTGAATCCCTACTTTGGATCTCTCTTTACAGTTTCCGTCTACAAAACTTAGTAAGAAATTTTATAGAGATATTTTACAACTTTATCGACTTTTCAAATTAATAAAATTCTGATCAAATGTTTAGCGTATGACTCTTTCTCCTTATAAATTTGTAATAGGTCTGACTCTTGCTGTTGAACAAGGAAACAATATACCATGACAAAAGGAAGAAAAAAGTGTATTTGACTTCTTTATTGAGTAAAACAAGAAGAATTTGGTATAGAAAAATAACAAAATGTATATTTGGTCGGGATTACTGTACAGACTCGACGAACATATGACTCGGTAAAGTATAGTAGCATACGTTACGTGCGTTACAAACTCAATGACTAAACATTTTCTGCACAACAATTACGTATAAAATATGTTGGAACCTTTCAACGGCGAATTAATTACTTTCAGGAAACAAAACCTTTTTTAAAATTAATTCTAATAAGGTACAATCAAAGTACACAAAATCTCAAGTATCTTGTCTGTGACGTTGCATGTTTTATACAAAAATTAAATAATCTACTTTGGAGTATATGATTACGTACATCGATCGTTATGTGGACAATAAATTAACAAATCCAAGATTTTGATTGGAACTCGGAAGAATAATGTTTTTCAAACTTTGGGATGGTTATTATACTGGTATTTACACGTAAACATGTCTCTAAAGGTAGTAGTATAATTCTGAATTCTCTGTTGATTAATGATAAACTCGGTTTTTAAGCGTAAATTTCACGTGAAATCTAGAAGGGTTGTACGGTATGCGTCATGGATCATGTCACCATGCCTTCGAAAATATTATCAACCCATACAAATCAAATATATCGAACATCTTATCTGTTTGTGGTTTACATCTCTTTCTAATACTGTAGCTCAATATGTATTATGTGTTTATTTCCAAGAAATGATCAAGCAGTGTTTGTATTTGTGCTTGTGCATACACCACATAAAATTAAACTCAACTTCTTCTTAGCTAAGCAGCCTCAAACTCAGAATGGGCGGCGCTGTACTATATTATAAATTAATAATTAAATTTTAAGTATATCTAATGAATAAATGTAGGATATTCTTATATATATATATATATATATTTTTTTTTGTTCAACATTCTTATATATTTTTACACTAATTTTGTCACACCAAAAAGTCACATAATAGTTTCCCCGAAATCTAATGGTAATTTCCGCACCGTACGTAACGTTGTTGTCTTTCTTCCTCACCTATAAAAATCAGACTCAATGCGTTACTCCTTTTTAATACACTTGCTAAATGCTTTCAAACTCAAAAGCCCCATAAAGAGAGTAAAACAAATAAAAAAACTTTGAAGTCATGAACAAGATCTTAAAAAACTTATTGTGTTTTAAGAAAAATGTTAAATCGTTACGAATATTCGATTCCAGGTCACTATCTTTATCTTCTTCGTCTTCTTCTTCATTCACTCCTCAGAGATACGACGTTTTCCTAAGCTTCAGAGGCGCGGATACTCGCAAGAGCTTCGTCAGTTTTCTCTACAGGGAGTTGGAATCAAAACGGATCCGAACGTTTAAAGACGACAAGGAACTGGAGAGAGGCCGCCCGATTTCTCCGGAACTTCTCCAAGCAATCAAAGGGTCGAGAATCGCGGTCGTGGTGGTCTCTGTGAACTACCCTGCTTCGCCCTGGTGTCTCGAAGAGCTCAGGGAGATTTTGAAACTTCAGAAACTGGGTTTGCTCACTGTGATACCCATTTTCTATCAGATGGATCCTTCAGCTGTGAGGAGACAGATCGGAGTTGTCTTGAAACAGTTCAAGAAGCATGAGAAGAGAGAAAGCAAAGAAAGAGTCAAATCGTGGAGGGAAGCGTTGACCAAATTGGCTAGCCTCTCCGGCGAGTGTTCAAAGGATTGGTATAAATCTCCAAAACCTATGAATCGGGCTCGAACAAAATACAATTTAGGATCTGTTGAATCGTTTCTCAAAATTTCGATTTGTTTTTCTCTGTGTCTCAAAGGAGCATTCGTCTCAAAGTTAGGATCATTGTCTCTGTTTCTAAAAGTTAGGATCTTTGTCACTGTGTCTCAAAGTTAGGATCTTTTGTCTCTGTCTCTCAAAGTTAGGATCTTTGTCTCTGTGTCTCAACGTTAGGATCTTTGTCTTTGTCTCTAAAAGTTAGGATCTTTGTCTCTGTGTCTCCCAAAGTTAGGATCTTTGTCTAATGTATCCCAAAATTTGGATCTTTTTCTCTGTGTCTCAGAGTTAGAATCTTTGTCTCTTGTCTCTCAGAGTTAGGATCGTTGTCTCTGTTTCTAAAATTTAGGATCTTTGTCTCTGTGTCTCAAAGTTAGGATATTTTGTCTCTGTCTATATCAAAGTTTGGATCTTTGTCTTCTGTTTCTCAAAGTTTGAATCTTGGTCTTATTATGTTTATGTTTTAGGGAAGATGACTCAAAGCTGGTCGAAGAAATTACTGAGCAAATATCAAACAAGTTGTTCTCCGAAACACCAAGCAATGATAATGTCTTAGTTGGGATCGACCAACACATGAGAGAGTTGTATCCACGACTTGATCTGAATTCCAATGAGGATGTTCGAGTGATTGGGATTTGGGGAAGAGGAAGCATTGGTAGATCAGCACTGGCTAGCCACGTTTACCAAAACATCAAACATGACTTTGAAGCTCATTGTTTTCTCGAAGACGTGAGACGGATTTCGCAACATTGCCGTAAATCTCATTTACAGGATGAGCTTCTTTCGAAGATGCAAGGAGAAGGTTTGGCAACAAAGAGCTTTCGTAAGTGTCTTAAGACTATCAAAGCAAGGCTAAGGAACAAGAAGGTTCTTCTTGTGGCGAACGATGTAGACAAGATCGAACAGTTCGATGCACTTGCTGAAGAATTTAACTGGTTTGGTCCAGGGAGCAGAATCATCATAACAACACAAGATAGACAGTTACTTAAATCATCAGTAGTGAGGAGTGTCTACGAAGTAGAGCTCTTAAGATGCTACGAAGTTCGTCAGCTCTTTAGGTCAGATGCCTTCAAACAAAGAGACGATCATGTTGGTTTCGACCAGTCTACATATGGAGCAATGAATATTTCAGGTTATTATTTTTTTATCACCTTGAAAAATATATTCACTCTGTTGTGTGACAAAGGCCAACTTAGACAAAGGATCAATGCAATAGTATATAGTCTTTAGTTAGACTCATTCGATTTAATAAGGCAATTAATTCTTTTAGATACAAAGTTTAGATTTAGGTCAAATAAGTTGTTGTTTTTCTTGGTTATAGATTGTTTAGAACCAGGAATATTAAATTGATTTGTTTGTTTGTTCGTTCTTTAGTTTTTAACATGTTAAGACATTCTTTTTTACTTCTGGATGTGCCAGTTGTTTGTAATACTGTTATCCCTTTGAAAGAAATAAAGAAGACACCATTTTTTAAAAAGATTTGTTTGTACAATATACTGCTATTGTTTTTTTTTTATGTTTCGATATGTCCAATAAAATGTAATGCAGGAGACACAAATAAAATGCGAAACTCAACTCTCTTCCCAGTCTCATCTGCTTTTTTTGTGTACTTGGAAGATTCAATGGCCGACTCATGTGAATTATTTGGGGGAAAAAATATGAATCAAGCTGAACAAATTTGAGATAACTTAATAAATACGAATGAAACTGAATCAGTTTTAACTTAATAATCTATGCTCCTATGTCCATGTTTCTCGAAGACTAAAAGATACTCCTTCTGTTCCTAATAGTTTGATGTTTAGGATTAGTCACACATATTAAGATAATGGTGTATATGATTAATTTATTATTTATTTTTTTTCTTTATGATTTTTACTTTTTATTTTTGGTCATCTCATCTCATACATATGTGATGATTTATTTTTCTGACATTTTCTTTACTTTTTTACTTTTACACCGTTTTAGTATTAAAAATATTTAGAACATCAATCTTTTAGAGACAAAAAATTATTTTCTAAAACATCAATTTATAAAGTTGTGAAGAAATATTTTAAAGAATATTTGTGAAGAAAAGAGAACAATATGTCAGCTAAATTAAAATAAGCGACAACCATTAGTAAACTAATAAGTAATAAGGGGTTTAAATAGTAAAAAAGTTGTTCTAAAAAAAATGATAGTGAAAAACTTATAATATAAAAAGAGAGTTACTATAATGGTATGTAAAAGATCCTTATTATTAGACTAGTACAAAAGTTTGGAAATTACTAAAAATATTTTCGGACCCTTTATATATTTACTAGACTATTTGTTCTAAATCAACTTTTATCTATTTGTTTTTAAAAATATAAGAGAGGATATAAATCAATTTTCTAAAGTCTTTTAGTCAACCACTTTGTAAACATGATAGTGGTTGTAAACTCTTATATTTTTAAACTCTCTGCACCACCAACCATCTAAATCTAAATTATATATTTAATTATTTATTTCTATAAAAGGATTTTCAAATCTTTAAGTCAACAACTTCCATAAACAAGATAATTTGTAAATACTTTTATTTCTTAAACAGTTTATAGCCGCCGTTATTTAAACTTATAAGAGTGATTGTTAATTTTTTGAACTAAATTTTGGATTGTATTTTTCAAAAACTAATATTCTACACAATCAAGATTTTTGTGAAAATAGTTTCCCTTCCAAATAGGGAATCTGATTCTAGGAGTTTCTCAATAATTTTCACTAAAAATCCAAAAACCAAATATTAGAGATGATTTTTGAATTCTAGTTTTTGGCTTTTAGATTCTAGATTTTGGTTTATAATTTGTAGATTGTGTTAAAACTTATTAAGAAAAGAAAATTAGGAAAAAAAATCAAGTCGATTAAAAATGAAAAACTAGTAAAACATAGATTTTTGTTTTTCTTTGAAAATTGACAAAAACCATCAATTTTTTTTTGGATTCTCTATTGTTTAGGAAAACCAATTTTTTCATAATCTTTATTGGCTTTAAAGTGGAAAATCTAAAACCAAAAACAGTTTTAAAATCTACAGCTGTTCAATTTTTCACCTTTTTCAAGCCAGATTTATAAATATATATATATATATGAATTAACAAAATTCAAAAACTAAAAACCAAAATTGAAAATTTTAAAACGAAATTTTAGTTTTTTTTTTTTTTTTTTGACTAACAGCTTACAAAAATGGATTAAACAAGCCAAAACGAAGGAATATTGTTTACATAGGTAACTAAGTGCGGAACTGTACGAACTCGTCGTGCTAAATTATCCGCTTTACCATTCTGAGAAAGAGGGACATAGACCAAAGCAAAAGAAACAAACTTTTCCCTATCTGCTTGTATGTCCTCCAAATAAGGCGTAAAAGCTGGCCACTCGGAAGGTGAAGACACCATTTTCACTAAGTCGGAGCAGTCGGTGAGAAAGACAACTGATTGATTATCCGCTCCAATCATACAGCGCATAGCCCAGACAAGAGATTCAACCTCCGCATGAAGAGGGGAAAGACTGCGACGAAGGTTAGCAGCTCCCATAGAAGGAGCACTACCCCAAGGTGACATGCAAAACCATCCTCTACCCGCATAGCGATCTGTTGCTTTCCAAGAACCATCTATAAAACAAATATAACTCGAGGAGTACCTAGGATCTTCTAATCTCCCACTCCAACCGAGTGTAACCACACTATTAACAGTCGGATCTAAAACCATATCCTTTGTTTGAGCCAGATCCCATGCCTTTGCCTCATCCTCCGCTACCCTCAAGATAGCAAGGGGATTCGAGTCCAAATTACTAAAAACCTTGTCATTGCGGGCCTTCCAACTATACCATAGAATCCATGGAAAAAATTCATGTGTTGGAGTATTAGTAAACCGCCAAAAGAGAAAGTTCATGTTAGTGAAAACTGACGCTGATGGAAAAACTCCCAAGGCTGTCGGAAACTGCGACAAAGCCCAAACCTGTCTCGCTGGCGGGCATTCAAAAAGGGCATGATTAATTATGTCCTCCAGAGAATCACAAAGACAACACATGGAATCAGCACTAATACCACATTTCCGCAGATTAGCTGAAACTGCCACACATCCCGAGAGCACTTGCCACATAAAATGACAGAGTTTCGGGGGGCACCTAATCTTCCATACAAAGGCCTGAAGTGGCACAATGTTGGGTCCAACCTGCACCGTATCGGTTTTTTATCCCGCCATCCTCTCCAAGAAAGACTATCACCCAAAGAAGGAAACTCAAGTAACTCGGAATGTCGAACCATTGTATTAAAAGGGACAAAAGAAGAAGCATGGCGCAAACGACCACCCCTCTTCTCATGGTTACCTTTTATTTCATTGAAATCACCAATTAGAAACCAAGGTTGATCTCTACCCAACCCAATACGAGTTAACCGTTCCCACACTAGATCACGGTTCTTTGGAACCGGATCCCGATAAATAAAAGACAAATATATTAGGTGTCCATTATAAGTAATTTCTACATCAATTAGTCCGTTTGATTGAAATAGAAAAGAAACATTATTACTATTATTATTATTATTGTAGAATAATGCCAAACCACCACTACAACGGATAGGTTCAACTGTTTTTAAAGCTGAAAAACCAAAATGACCAACAAAAAGTTCCAAAAAAGAAAAAAGTTGTCTTGTTTCAGACAAAAACAAAAAATCAGGCCTATGCTTCCCCCATAGATCTCTGAGATATCCAATTGTAACTTTATTACCCAACCCCTCGCAATTCCAACTTAAAATCTTCATTTAATAACCCTTCAGAATTGGTGGGTTAGCTCCACCGGCGATACCCTTCTCCACCTCCTGTGGCTTCAGGGTAATTGTCTCTCCAACCGAAGCAGAGCTCTTGATAGCTGGACGTTTGCGTGGTGTACACACATACACGTTCAGCTTCTTGGATCCAAGACCTTGTACACCCATAAGACCTTTCCCCTTGCGTGCTTTCTCCACCACCATAGGAGGACCCGATGCACCCACATGTGGAGGCTCATCGACAGTAAGAGATTTCGTCCCTGCAAGGACGAGTTCCTCGCCTGAGACGGTCTCCTCCTCCATACCAAAAACAACCTGATCCTCAGTCCCTCCCTCCTCTACCAAATCAGCATCAACCTGCATAGCAAGAGACTCATCCACAATAGGGACTGAATCGTCCTTCTCCTGATCACTTTCCACAACCGTTGCAGCAACCTCACCAGGATCTTGTACTGCAGGTTCCTGCACAACCGCAACAGCAATATCACCAATGGAATCAGAAAGTTCAGCAACCCCACTTTTCTCTTTCTCAACATATGTTTCCGTGGCTGATCCCCCTGAAACCAGTAAAGCTGATGTGATCACGGGATCGACCACTCGGCCGTGAACACTCGATTCTCTCGGACGTCTCTCAACCACCTCTCGGACAACACTTGGACGCCTCTCGGACACTTATCGACAACTTGGAACCGGCCTTCCTAGTGATGCGCGGTACCAACTAGTTTCCAAGGATCATCAAGGAGGAGCAAGTAAAGTCATCTAATGGGCTTTGCAATCCAAGCTTCAACCCTCACACCAATGGCTCATGGCTAGCATCACCACTTAAGAGCCTTGAGTTGCGACCAGCTTTGGGAAGCTTAGTTCGCGAGTCTTCACCATCGCGCAAGCGTGAAGACGCCCCTAAGTCATTAGAAGGAGCTGTACTCTTTTCCCTACTTTGGGTTTGTCCCAATGGGTTTACCAAAGAGGTTTTAACGAGGCAGCGAACTCTAGTGCATCTCCACTTCGTTCCCGCTTGGCTCATGACTTGGAAACAATCATTGACAAGTTTAGGAGCCAAGGAAGTGAAGATCCTATCACCGCGTCCAGCCAATGACGTGGCTTTTCTATCTCTCTCCCTTCCCTTCCTTTGAATTTCTTCTTGAACCTTCTATGACCGTTGGATTGGTCTTTCCTTTGTTTTACTTTTGCTTTTGCTTTATGGCCAAGTGTAAGGATGAGATCCTGGCCGCGTGTCTAGGGTTTTAGAGTCTCCCATTTGTAAGCCTTCCTATATAAAGGCCTAAACCCTCATTGTAAAAGGCAGACTTGAAGTATTGAATTAAATTTCACAAGAGAGAATCTTGTTCTTGTCTCACCTCTCTCCTTAGTCCAAGTCCGGGACTTGACTACCGAGAAACCCTAGCCGATCTCGAACCGGGTTCGACATCGACTAGTTGACCGTATCACGGGCCGAGCCATCTCCCGTGTGTCGTCGCATCAAACCACCTTCGCGTCCCTCTCTACCGTATCACGTCCGGTTCCTACCGCTCGTTGTACTTTCGCTTCCACTCCACCTTCCTTATCGCATCACCGAGAATCCTTACCGCATCACCAAGGATTCTTACCGCCGCGTTGCCGAGAGCCGTTCCCGCAGTTTACCTTCAAACTCCGGGAATC
>NC_025700.1:18730931-18815041 GCF_000633955.1 Camelina sativa
TGTGTTCTAGGTTGATAGATTCCATCTCGTTTCTTGTTTGTTCTTGTTCGTTCTCGTTGCTTTTATATTCTTGTTGTTCTTGTTTATGTTCTTGAGTTGTTTGTGCTAGATCTTTTTAGGGTGACTTGCTTTTGGTTTCGATGTTTTTAGGGTGTAGATCGTTAAAGTTCTTTGCTTTATTTTGCCTTCCTTGTTAGTTGTGGTCCTTAGACGCGTGTTAGTCCTAGGATAGTCGTTTTGCGTCAAAGTTCTTTTCTTTTGTCGTTTTGTAGGTTGCTTTTTGCTTTTTGCTTTAGTTCCATCATTGGTTCCTTGCTCTTAATCATTGAATATCCGCTTTGCCTTAGAATATTCCCTACACTAAAGCAAAACGCGTCATTTTGCGGACAGGTGTGCAAGAGTGGTCCAACAGACAAAGCACACGTCCAAGGTCGAGAAGCAACCGCAAACTGAGAGCCGGACGCACCGCGGTCATCGACCATTGTCTCCGATCGATCGCCCTCGCCGTCCGTACGCTGACCATCGTCCCATACGACAGCCGTTGGCCGTCCGTACCGCTGCTCGCACTAGTCGACCGTACTGCGACTGCCGTCCGTACCGCAACCGCCGTCCGTACCGCGACCGCTGTCTGTACCGCAACCATCGTCCGTACCGCATTCGCCGTCCATACCGCAGCCGCCGTCCGTACCGCAACCGTCGGCCGTACCGCGACAGCCGTCCGTACCGCGACCGCCATCCGTACCAGTTGTCCGTACCGACGTCCGACCACCATTGGCCGCCCGTACCGTTGATCGTACGTAGTTCCAAGTCCGTGATCGTTAGCCAATGCTTGATTCGACATTGATCAAGTATGGAGCACGAAGATCGTTATTCCGATGATGAACCATGGTACCAAGAACACCATGGTAGTGAACCGGAACTAGGGGCTACCGAGGACGAACCATGGTACGACGAAATCCACGGTACTGAGTCCGAACAAGGGGCTACCCAGGACGCATCATGGTACAATGAATACTATGAAGAAGGGTTGGATCAAGAGGACCACGGGCATGGATCACCGGGCTACTATTGGCCGTCTATGTCACGAGCTACGCGCCTTAACGAGCCAAGGATGAATCTATACGATGATTCCGATAGTGATGACTTGGGTTCTTACTACGCGCCGTCCGCATATCATCGAGAGCCGCGGAAGGAATACTCGAGTTGCACCCGAGCAATCCCGACCTTTCCATCGCACGCATCATCGAGCAAGTCAAGTGCTTGCCGCACTCGGAACCAAGGACTTCCGAGCTGGTCACCACGCGCAACACCGATCAACCCGTCAAGTCGCGACCGAGATAAAGCCAAGGCGAGCATTGTGGTTTCTCGGACTAAGTCAAGGGAGCGAACCGCAAGGAAGCCAGCGCAATCTCCCGGAGCACCAAATTTCACGGACGAGTTGATCTCTATCCGATCTGAACTCCAACACCTTGGAGAAATGTTGGGCCAGGCAGCGAGATCTTACACCCAGGGAGAATCATCACGGCACCAACACTCGGCCCTTGTAACTGTACCAACACCAGTCCCGCGAGTTCTTCATCAGCCGGAACAAGGTGACTTGACGCGGAACAAGCCGAATACCGACTTGATTGAGAACGCCGCACCAACGACGCAAGCTAACCGTACGCTGAGCCTAGGACGTGATTTCGATCGACAAGTCTGTCCAGAAGAAGTCATTAACTCGGGAGGAATCGTAGAGAAGCCAGCCGAGCCCCCAGACCGACAAGTTCTTACACTCGGAGGTCCAAGTTCGGGTCATTACGCAGACCACGGAAAACTCTTTACCGCTCTCGATCGAGGCTTAACCGACACTCGACCGCCGCGTCCGGAGCCGACCATAGTACGCGAATCCTTACCCAGGACGCGTACCGAGCCATCAACCGAAGTCCAAGGAGATTCTGGCCGCGCAATTGAAGTCATATCCGGTAATCACTCGGTAATGGGGAGTTCCAAGTTAGCTAGGCCACCGGAGATGGCCATTGATGGATCTTTTCACTCGGTATTGTCCATGACTACTTCAAGTAGTAAGCTCCAGCTGGGAGTCGCCTATACCGTGCCATCCTTCTCCACCCTTAGCGCCAAGGCCGTTACCGCACAAGGTCATATGGCGATGTATTTGTCCAACTTTGGTGCGGATCAAACTTATGTGTGGCATCCTGGAGAGTCTCAGCAAGCAACCACGGTTCATGAAGGGATCCGAGCGACCAGTGCCGCTGGCCTTACCGGGGAAGTCCTATCCTTTTCTCTTAAGGCCTTACTGTTTCCTTTTGATCCCGGTAAATTAAACCGCGGTTGGCCTTTTGATGCTGCTGATTTGGGTTTTCCTTTTTGATCCAGGTGATGAGCAAAGTTTTGAGGCCAAAACTTCTATAAGAGGGAGGGAATGATGTGATCACGGGATCGACCACTCGGCCGTGAACACTCGATTCTCTCGGACGTCTCTCAACCACCTCTCGGACAACACTTGGACGCCTCTCGGACACTTATCGACAACTTGGAACCGGCCTTCCTAGTGATGCGCGGTACCAACTAGTTTCCAAGGATCATCAAGGAGGAGCAAGTAAAGTCATCTAATGGGCTTTGCAATCCAAGCTTCAACCCTCACACCAATGGCTCATGGCTAGCATCACCACTTAAGAGCCTTGAGTTGCGACCAGCTTTGGGAAGCTTAGTTCGCGAGTCTTCACCATCGCGCAAGCGTGAAGACGCCCCTAAGTCATTAGAAGGAGCTGTACTCTTTTCCCTACTTTGGGTTTGTCCCAATGGGTTTACCAAAGAGGTTTTAACGAGGCAGCGAACTCTAGTGCATCTCCACTTCGTTCCCGCTTGGCTCATGACTTGGAAACAATCATTGACAAGTTTAGGAGCCAAGGAAGTGAAGATCCTATCACCGCGTCCAGCCAATGACGTGGCTTTTCTATCTCTCTCCCTTCCCTTCCTTTGAATTTCTTCTTGAACCTTCTATGACCGTTGGATTGGTCTTTCCTTTGTTTTACTTTTGCTTTTGCTTTATGGCCAAGTGTAAGGATGAGATCCTGGCCGCGTGTCTAGGGTTTTAGAGTCTCCCATTTGTAAGCCTTCCTATATAAAGGCCTAAACCCTCATTGTAAAAGGCAGACTTGAAGTATTGAATTAAATTTCACAAGAGAGAATCTTGTTCTTGTCTCACCTCTCTCCTTAGTCCAAGTCCGGGACTTGACTACCGAGAAACCCTAGCCGATCTCGAACCGGGTTCGACATCGACTAGTTGACCGTATCACGGGCCGAGCCATCTCCCGTGTGTCGTCGCATCAAACCACCTTCGCGTCCCTCTCTACCGTATCACGTCCGGTTCCTACCGCTCGTTGTACTTTCGCTTCCACTCCACCTTCCTTATCGCATCACCGAGAATCCTTACCGCATCACCAAGGATTCTTACCGCCGCGTTGCCGAGAGCCGTTCCCGCAGTTTACCTTCAAACTCCGGGAATCGATTTCCGCATCGTCCGTACCGCGACCGAGACTGCTCGACCGAAGCCGAGACCAAAGGCCGGATCTCTCGATCCGCTCGTTCGTTTCAGCTCATCTCTCGCATCCACCGTTTGTTTCCTTACTGGATTCAAATCTCCGAGCTTTGTCCGAGGAAAGCCTCATCTAAATTCCTCGGCTCGAGAGAGTTTCGTTCCGTCCGTCCGCAGCGACCGTCCGTCCGTGCGACTCGGTAGACGACCGCGTCCGGCGGTCACCTCCTCGACTTTATGCGGTGATAATACCTTCCCACCCACACTATCCTTTGGAGCTTCCTCCTGAAACAGAGCCTTGCGGACAACCTTTGGTGGTGGAAGTCCATCCACTGGATCCTTAACAACCGCAAGAACACCCTCCTCCACTATATCCTCCAGTTGAGCCCCAGAACTCCTTGTTGCTTTCCGGAGATGCATGTGGTCGTTATACTGCACATACGTTTGATAACGCCGTTGTTTTGTCACCGGTCCCCCAACTGGATAAGTCGACCTACCCTTCACACCTTTGTCGACCCTCCCCTCCAAAGGCCACTTCCCATCAGCCTGAGACCTTTCACCACTTTTTTTACCTCGAGACCCTCCATTAGCACCACCCTCTGAACCAGAACCTCTCTGCCTCTCTGACTTGACATCACCCTTGTAGCTCTGGTGACGCCGATCAGCATCCTCCCTAGGCAACACAGTTGGAGCCTGAGTAGGCTCCTCCAAAGGAGGACAATGATCCTCATCATGGCACAGACTGAAACACCTCTGACAAAACCAAACAACCTTTCATAGTAAAGAGAAACAATAGTTTCCTCACCGTTGAAGAACTCTACTTCCTCTCGAAGCGTAGACACTTAAGACCATTCACAGACACCTGAACTCTCCCCCCATCAATGTCCACGTCCAGCACAGTCCCCAAGGCTTCACCAATGCTTCTGAAGGTCGGACCAGCCCAAAATTGGAAGGGCACACCCATAACACGAACCCAAAACGTTATGACCGATGGATAGGACGGATCCACATTCGGAAACCAAGGGACCATGGATACCATCCAGTGATCAAAGTGAAAGGGAGCCAACTTCAAAACTGCAACCATGTCGGCTTCTTCATCAAAGTCGAACTGGAACTTTCCCAGCCCAAGATCTGCACCCACCACCTTACCCTCAAGGTGCCAAATCCTGGGGAACATCACCAGAAGAGCCTTCATGCAGCGACCCACCACTGTTTTGGAATAACCCTCAATGAGCGCCGTGTTGTAAAAGTATGGTACCTTGACTTTACACTTCACCACCGAAGGAACCACCCCTTTCGCATTTGAGCTTTGACCCAACACCATACTTTGCGACATAGTGAGAATAAATGCCACAGGAACCTCAGCAAGAAAAGTGGGAGATTGAGAAAACTTATGAGAAGAGGAAAAACCGAAGAAAAAGTGATATTGCTTTCTGTCTCGAGGAACAGCTTTATACTCATCCTCAGGAAATATTCGCAGGATCACTTCCCCTGTACCATTAAACACCAGAATCAACGTATCCCGCCAATGATGCAATCCCCAATCAATGATTGTAAACCACAAAATCATATCATACCAGAATAAAGGCAAAATCAAGAACGCGCCACACCATATAACCCCACAACACAGTACAAGACGAATCCGAAACAGATACCAAACCTTCCACTTTCCCTTTGTGAAGACCTCATCAAATAAACTCCATAAATCCCTTAAAGGAAATTCTCGAGACCAATCAGAGAAGCCTCACAATTGTCTCAGAATCTCACATAACCCAACCGAATCAATCATTATCGCCGAGATCCACAAGATCCCTTCCCGAATCAGGCTCATCAATGCCAAAGCTGACATATCTCGTGAATGAGAGGAACCCCATTCCTCCACCGAATTATAATAAACCAAGTAACACCAATTTAAAACCAGACAAATCCAACTTTCCTATGTTAATATGATTCGCCGAATCATGATAAACGACCAAAACCTCCTCTGTCCCTCTTGAAACGAAAAAGCAAAGATCTCCCAGAAAAGAGAGTCCAAAACCCAAGCAAGAGCCAAACGCAAATTGCTCTTGATATCAGATCTCCAGCCTTCACCCCCATCACAGATCTGAATCTCAAAAATGGAAACCAGAAATGGTAACCGAATATGCCCATTAGAATCACCGATGAAAGACCAGAGATGACCAGAAATACCAAAGAAAGGAACCAGATAACCTCTCCACAACCGCATATCAAAAACCTAGAGTCATCGCCATCGCCGTCTTAGCTCCTTCTCTTTTGTTACAGTTTTTGAATAATTAACAAATGATTATTTAAATTATAGTTTAAAATGGGAAAATTAGAAATAAATGATATTTTTTTTTTTGTAAAAGTATAATATCTTTTACTTCTAATGTTCCATAATCGTGTCTCTCTCTCTATAAACCATTTTTTCATTCGTCCAATAGCTAACTAAACAAATGCTTAAATTTCCTAACTAGTCAAACTAATCAAAGCCAAGAGGATAAGATGATAGTTTCATTGGGTAATGTTATTGTATTCGTGCTCATTTTCTTGTTTTGGCTGCACATCTCTTTTTCCTATTACAAAACAAACCACCTCTTTCTGAGTAGTTCAATGAAACAGAAGCTGACAAAAGCTAATCAACAGAAAGAAAGGGAAAAAAAAAGAAAATGCCAGGAAATACACTTATTGACTAGGAAGAGTCTTTGCTCAAACTCCTCTACTTGCTGCTTATATAAAGGCACTCCAGGAGTTATTTTATTTATACCATCCCATACTCTCTCATAGACATACTCATCAGAGAGTCATATAGAGAGAGGAAATCAAAAGACCAAAAATGTCTCCCAAGTACGATGTCTTCTTAAGTTTTAGAGGGATCGACACTCGCGCCAACTTCGTAAGCTTTCTCTACAAAGAACTGGAACGAAGGGGCATCCAAACTTTCAAAGACGACAAGGAGCTCCAGGATGGGCAGAGGATTTCTCCGGAGCTCCAGCGCGCCATCGAGGAGTCAAGATTCGCCGTCGTTGTGGTCTCCGTCCACTACGCTGCGTCTTCTTGGTGTCTCGACGAGCTCGTCAAGATTATGGATTTCGTGAAAAACGGTTCCATCACCGTGATGCCCATCTTCTACGGCGTGGATCCGTTTCATGTCAGGAGGCAGATCGGAGACGTCGCTGAACAGTTCAAGAAGCACGAGGCTAGAGAAAAAGATCCCGAGAAAGTGCTTTCATGGAGGCAAGCATTAAAGGATTTGGCTAATATCTCCGGCCAGTGTTCATCGAAATGGTGAAATTTCATAACTTTGATGATGATAAAAATCACTGGATTTTTATAGTTAGATTAGATTTGCCTCGAAAGATTGAATTTTTATTAGAATCGGTGCTTAAGTTTCGATTTTTTTTTGCTCTGTCTCTGTAGGAGCAATGACTCGAAGCTGGTGGACGCAACTGTTGACACGATATCAGAAAAGCTGATGATTTTTACAAGATTAAGCAATGGGGGGAAGATAGTGGGGATTGAGAGACACATGAAGAAACTTAACCGGTTAATGGATTTGAATTTTAAGAAACCTGTGAGAGTAATTGGGATTTGGGCAAGTGGAGGAAGAAACGGTAGATCGACTCTAGCTAAGCATGTTTATCAGACATGGTGTAAAGACTTTGAAACCCACTGTTACTTGGGAAACGTGAAAAGGATTTTCAAGGGTCGCCACTTAGCGCATCTACACGACGAGTTTCTGGAAAAGATTGAAGGAGCATACTTGACGAGCAGAGGAAGTCTCAAGAGACAAAAGGTTCTGCTAGTGGCAGACGACGTCTATAAGGTTGAACAGTTAGATGCCTTGGCAGAGGATTTCACCGATTTTGGTCCGGGGAGTGTTGTTGTCATCACTACACAAGACAAGCAGCTGTTGATTTCTTATGGTATAAAGGATGTCTACGAAGTAGAGGATTTGAGATGCGAGAAACTTTGTGACCTCAGAACATTTGCCTTTAAAAAGAGGAGAGACATCTTTGCTGCATTCGAGTCGGCTTTGTATGAAGCAAAGGATTTTGTCACGGAATGTTTTGGTTGTCCAAGTGGTACATCTGGTGTTTATGAGAAATTGTTGAAATAATTTTTGGATCTTACTGCTACTAAGCCGCAGGTTAACTCTTCACAATTAGAGAGACCGGCTCTTTTCCTATCCGGCAAGAGGATTCATCGCTATCCCTTGCTCTTTGAATTTTATTTTTGGTTGTAATGTTTTTATTTTTGGGTCTTTTCCTTTTGGGTTTATGTTTTGTTTATGAGTTCATTTAAGTTGTATTTTTTTTTTGCTATTAATAAGTTGGTATCAATCTTTAATATTTAAACTAAAAACATATGAAAAAAAATTGTTTAAATTTTTTTCTTGTATTTGTCTTACTAATAAGAAAAAAAACAAAAAAAAATTGATTGTAAAACTTATAATCATGAATAGAATCAGTGTGTAAAAAAATAGATTGTAATTTTTTTAAGGAACTTTTACCATTGGCAAATCGGAAAAATGTCATTAAAATCACGAACTTTAGGTAAGGCCATTAAAAACATGAAGTTTCGTTGACTTACCATTTTAATCACCATATATTTGTTGACCACAACGAAAAGAACATGTCGTTAAATCCCTAAACGGAGCAATTAGCCGGCGTTAAGAGATCGTTATTTCACTTAACGGAGGTGCAAAACGACACCGTTTGAACCAGAGCAAACCAGATAAAAAAAAAACCCCAAATCGAAAATCAATCTCTAACTTTCTCTTTCCCCAATCGAAAACTCTAATCCCTAATTCTCTTTTTCCCTAATCGATTTCTCAGTTCTTATCTCCAATCAAAAACTCTTATCTCATTCTTATCCAACAGATATGAGTTGCAATTTTGGGCAATCGAGTGGTGAAAAGAGAGACCGAGGATGCCATGGGGTTCCCTCGAAGTGTCATTGTGGTTTAGATGTTGTTCTCTACACATCGAACACGCAAGCAAACCCAGGAAGACCTTTCTTTCGCTGTCCAAACAGAGGAGATGTATGTATTAGAATTGTTTTGAATTAGTGTGTTTTCGAATTTGATGCAAGTTTTTGTTTTTCAAGACCATTTATTCAAATGGGTTGAAGAAGGTGTATAGGAAGAGGTTGTAGACTTGAAGGCTCAGATCGAAGAACTGAAGGAAGATGGAATGTTGATCAAAAGAGACAATAAGAAATGGAAGTTGATGAGCTCATTCTGCTTGGTGTGTCTTTGTTTTAGTGTCATTGCCCTTGTGATCTTTATTCTTAAAACCAAAAACCAGAAATTAGTTCTTGGTTACTAGAGTTTGTTGTAATGTATTTTGTGTTTGTGGTAATGTGACTTTGTAATGGTAGTTTGGCAATGAAAGACTTTGTTGTTTTGGGCATTGATAACTTGTTTTGACAACAAACCAAAAAACTTGATACAACAAAACATAACAAACCCTATTCAACAAAACAAAACAAATACGAGACAACATAGATAGTTTTAACTTTGGTCCTAGAACATAAGAAAAAAACTAGTTGATGCAACAAAACAAATCCGAGTGAACAAAGCAAATCGAAGACAACAAAACCAAAAACTAGTTGGAACACTCAAACAATAATGCAAATCTACCAAGTCCTTGCCCTTGTGATACTTGTGGTTGTGATCCTTCTCTTGGTGGTCCTTGTTTTATTGATCTTTCTCCTTGTGATCCTTCTCCGTGTGATCTTTGTGGTTGTGATCCTTTTATATCCCATTTTAAAAAAGCTCCATCTATACCTATGATAGGTCTACAAGTTTTTTTCCATGTATCCTTTTGAGCTTTAAAACATATATACAACCGAAAAAACCTCTGTTTGCTTCCAACCACTGGCCCTGGAACTGTCTCAATCTCAAAATCTGAGCCAGGGTTCTGATTCAATACCTCTGCTTGATAATCCCATATTCTTGCAAAGTGTGATTCATGACTAGCCTTTCTTGCACTCATCACCTTGGTCTTCGCCTTTGCACACTGATCTGGAGTTACTTCTAAGTTATACTCTCTCTTAATCTCAGCAGCCATCTCGTATTTTGTAAGCTTAGGATTTACTCTAAGCCTTTCGACAAACAAGAAAGCTATAAAAGACCTCTTCAACATCTTTGAATACCCTGACCTAACACATATATGCTCATTCACATAAACTCTAATTTGCATCTTATGCTTCCTCTTCTCATATGAGCAATACACTCTCCAAGGACACTGAACACCATCCTCATCAACGTAGCAACACTTTGCACCAACCAAGAAAGCATTGGACTGATAGAGTTTAATATCATACCTTGTCTTCAATGAGTACATCAACACGGAAAGATTGAAGTCTTCGAGAGAGTTGTATGTCTTCTCCACGGCTAACAAAGACTCTGGATCAGTAGGAGCTGCCTCATCTTTGTCTTCTTCTTCCATCTCGTCTTTGTCGTCCGACGACAAAGGATCCGGTAGCTTGTCATTGTCCCATATATCATCCCCACTGTCGGAATCGGAATCACCTTCCTCTGTTCTAACCATCTCTGGGAAATCATCTTCGATGTTTACATTAGCAACTTCTTCGAGAGCTGGTTCTTCGACATTAGCTTCGTCATTTCCACCACCAACTGCGTCATCAACATCATTGCAATCCTCATCTCCATACACCGCGCAGTCATCTTCGCTACAGTCATCTTCGCTGTCGTGCTCAACTGGAGCCTCCACTTCGTCTTCTTCATCACTTCCATCACTTCTTTTTTTACGTTTTCCATGCCGACGTGAAGCTCCACCATTACCTCTCTTTCCTTTAGCTCCAACAACAGATTCAGATACACATACAACCGGTTCACTACCTCCATCTCCAACATTAGAATCTGCAACTGCAACGTCTTGCGGTGGAGGTTGCGGTGGAGGTGGAGCTCCATCTTCAACTCGAGCCTCTTCATCTAATGGGTTTCAATCAAACACAATTAGACTCCGTGATTCATCTTCTGGTGGAGGTGGAGTTCCAACAAATGATATCACACCTTTATTTCTCACTTTCGGCATTTGGGACTGAGAAATCGATTGGGTTTGAGGAGAATATCAAATTGGAGAAATGAGAATTAGGGATTTGGTTTTCAATGGGATCGATTTGGGGATTTTTTGTTATGTTCTCTCGTGTTCAAACGGTGTCGTTTTGACACTAACGGGGAAGATAAACGATATTTTAACGCCGACTAATTGCTCCGTTTAGGGATTTAACGGCATGTTTTTTTCGTCGTGGTCAACAAATATATGGTGATTAAAATGGTAAGTCAACGGAAGTTCATGTTTTTAATAGCCTTACCTAAAGTTCATGATTAAAATGACCACATTTTGAAAATTCGTGATTTTAATGATATTTTTCCCATTGACAAATTGACAATTCTAAATTCTTTTACAAACAAGTACAATAGAGTAAACCAAAGGAGAGCATGTAACTATTAATTATTATTTTTTTTTGTTTGTCTTAATATAAATTCTTATTATATTCTTATTATAATCTTACCAGAAAAAAAAAAATCTTATTATAATAAAACAAGTAGGAAAAAAACAANGTTTTTATTTTTGGGTCTTTTCCTTTTGGGTTTATGTTTTGTTTATGAGTTCATTTAAGTTGTATTTTTTTTTTGCTATTAATAAGTTGGTATCAATCTTTAATATTTAAACTAAAAACATATGAAAAAAAATTGTTTAAATTTTTTTCTTGTATTTGTCTTACTAATAAGAAAAAAAACAAAAAAAAATTGATTGTAAAACTTATAATCATGAATAGAATCAGTGTGTAAAAAAATAGATTGTAATTTTTTTAAGGAACTTTTACCATTGGCAAATCGGAAAAATGTCATTAAAATCACGAACTTTAGGTAAGGCCATTAAAAACATGAAGTTTCGTTGACTTACCATTTTAATCACCATATATTTGTTGACCACAACGAAAAGAACATGTCGTTAAATCCCTAAACGGAGCAATTAGCCGGCGTTAAGAGATCGTTATTTCACTTAACGGAGGTGCAAAACGACACCGTTTGAACCAGAGCAAACCAGATAAAAAAAAAACCCCAAATCGAAAATCAATCTCTAACTTTCTCTTTCCCCAATCGAAAACTCTAATCCCTAATTCTCTTTTTCCCTAATCGATTTCTCAGTTCTTATCTCCAATCAAAAACTCTTATCTCATTCTTATCCAACAGATATGAGTTGCAATTTTGGGCAATCGAGTGGTGAAAAGAGAGACCGAGGATGCCATGGGGTTCCCTCGAAGTGTCATTGTGGTTTAGATGTTGTTCTCTACACATCGAACACGCAAGCAAACCCAGGAAGACCTTTCTTTCGCTGTCCAAACAGAGGAGATGTATGTATTAGAATTGTTTTGAATTAGTGTGTTTTCGAATTTGATGCAAGTTTTTGTTTTTCAAGACCATTTATTCAAATGGGTTGAAGAAGGTGTATAGGAAGAGGTTGTAGACTTGAAGGCTCAGATCGAAGAACTGAAGGAAGATGGAATGTTGATCAAAAGAGACAATAAGAAATGGAAGTTGATGAGCTCATTCTGCTTGGTGTGTCTTTGTTTTAGTGTCATTGCCCTTGTGATCTTTATTCTTAAAACCAAAAACCAGAAATTAGTTCTTGGTTACTAGAGTTTGTTGTAATGTATTTTGTGTTTGTGGTAATGTGACTTTGTAATGGTAGTTTGGCAATGAAAGACTTTGTTGTTTTGGGCATTGATAACTTGTTTTGACAACAAACCAAAAAACTTGATACAACAAAACATAACAAACCCTATTCAACAAAACAAAACAAATACGAGACAACATAGATAGTTTTAACTTTGGTCCTAGAACATAAGAAAAAAACTAGTTGATGCAACAAAACAAATCCGAGTGAACAAAGCAAATCGAAGACAACAAAACCAAAAACTAGTTGGAACACTCAAACAATAATGCAAATCTACCAAGTCCTTGCCCTTGTGATACTTGTGGTTGTGATCCTTCTCTTGGTGGTCCTTGTTTTATTGATCTTTCTCCTTGTGATCCTTCTCCGTGTGATCTTTGTGGTTGTGATCCTTTTATATCCCATTTTAAAAAAGCTCCATCTATACCTATGATAGGTCTACAAGTTTTTTTCCATGTATCCTTTTGAGCTTTAAAACATATATACAACCGAAAAAACCTCTGTTTGCTTCCAACCACTGGCCCTGGAACTGTCTCAATCTCAAAATCTGAGCCAGGGTTCTGATTCAATACCTCTGCTTGATAATCCCATATTCTTGCAAAGTGTGATTCATGACTAGCCTTTCTTGCACTCATCACCTTGGTCTTCGCCTTTGCACACTGATCTGGAGTTACTTCTAAGTTATACTCTCTCTTAATCTCAGCAGCCATCTCGTATTTTGTAAGCTTAGGATTTACTCTAAGCCTTTCGACAAACAAGAAAGCTATAAAAGACCTCTTCAACATCTTTGAATACCCTGACCTAACACATATATGCTCATTCACATAAACTCTAATTTGCATCTTATGCTTCCTCTTCTCATATGAGCAATACACTCTCCAAGGACACTGAACACCATCCTCATCAACGTAGCAACACTTTGCACCAACCAAGAAAGCATTGGACTGATAGAGTTTAATATCATACCTTGTCTTCAATGAGTACATCAACACGGAAAGATTGAAGTCTTCGAGAGAGTTGTATGTCTTCTCCACGGCTAACAAAGACTCTGGATCAGTAGGAGCTGCCTCATCTTTGTCTTCTTCTTCCATCTCGTCTTTGTCGTCCGACGACAAAGGATCCGGTAGCTTGTCATTGTCCCATATATCATCCCCACTGTCGGAATCGGAATCACCTTCCTCTGTTCTAACCATCTCTGGGAAATCATCTTCGATGTTTACATTAGCAACTTCTTCGAGAGCTGGTTCTTCGACATTAGCTTCGTCATTTCCACCACCAACTGCGTCATCAACATCATTGCAATCCTCATCTCCATACACCGCGCAGTCATCTTCGCTACAGTCATCTTCGCTGTCGTGCTCAACTGGAGCCTCCACTTCGTCTTCTTCATCACTTCCATCACTTCTTTTTTTACGTTTTCCATGCCGACGTGAAGCTCCACCATTACCTCTCTTTCCTTTAGCTCCAACAACAGATTCAGATACACATACAACCGGTTCACTACCTCCATCTCCAACATTAGAATCTGCAACTGCAACGTCTTGCGGTGGAGGTTGCGGTGGAGGTGGAGCTCCATCTTCAACTCGAGCCTCTTCATCTAATGGGTTTCAATCAAACACAATTAGACTCCGTGATTCATCTTCTGGTGGAGGTGGAGTTCCAACAAATGATATCACACCTTTATTTCTCACTTTCGGCATTTGGGACTGAGAAATCGATTGGGTTTGAGGAGAATATCAAATTGGAGAAATGAGAATTAGGGATTTGGTTTTCAATGGGATCGATTTGGGGATTTTTTGTTATGTTCTCTCGTGTTCAAACGGTGTCGTTTTGACACTAACGGGGAAGATAAACGATATTTTAACGCCGACTAATTGCTCCGTTTAGGGATTTAACGGCATGTTTTTTTCGTCGTGGTCAACAAATATATGGTGATTAAAATGGTAAGTCAACGGAAGTTCATGTTTTTAATAGCCTTACCTAAAGTTCATGATTAAAATGACCACATTTTGAAAATTCGTGATTTTAATGATATTTTTCCCATTGACAAATTGACAATTCTAAATTCTTTTACAAACAAGTACAATAGAGTAAACCAAAGGAGAGCATGTAACTATTAATTATTATTTTTTTTTGTTTGTCTTAATATAAATTCTTATTATATTCTTATTATAATCTTACCAGAAAAAAAAAAATCTTATTATAATAAAACAAGTAGGAAAAAAACAAAAAAAGGAGTATGAAAATATAATAATAAGAAGAAAATGAAAATGCGAAGAAATTTTCCGGAAGAAGTAGTCCTCTGTGACAAACTCAAACTCATTCCACCATGTGTCCATGGCCATGGCGACACCTCACCATCTCCTTCTTCACCTCCGCTGCTATAAAATTACCCAGTTGCCTTATTTCTCTTTATACTCTCATAGAGAATTCAATCATCAAATGTCTGATACTTCTACCTTCCACAAGTTCGATGTTTTTCTTAGCTTCAGAGGACTCGACACTCGCCGCAACTTGATCAGTTTCCTCTACAATGAACTGATCCGAAGGAACATTCGAACTTTCAAAGACGACAAGGAGTTGGAGCGTGGCCGGAGGATTTCGCCGGAGCTGGTACGCGCCATCCAGGAGTCGAGGTCCGCCGTCGTTGTGGTCTCCGTCAACTACGCTGCGTCTCCTTGGTGTCTCGAAGAGCTCGTCAAGATCATGGAGTTCGAGAAACAGGGTTCCATCACCGTGATGCCCATCTTCTACGGCGTGGATCCGTGCCATGTGAGGAGGCAGATCGGACTAGTCGATGAACAGTTTAAGAAGCATGAGGCTAGAGAAGATCATGAGAAAGTGCTTTCATGGAGGCAAGCGTTGACCAATTTGGCGAGTATCTCCGGCGATTGTTCATGGAAATGGTAAAAGTTTGTAACTTTGATTGATGATATAAAAAGATTGAATTTTTAATTGTTAGGTTTGATTTGAATCAGTCTCCTGATCTCGTTTAGGGAAGATGACTCGAAGATGGTCGATGAAATTACTGACAAAATATCAAAAAGNTTATTATTTTTTTTTGTTTGTCTTAATATAAATTCTTATTATATTCTTATTATAATCTTACCAGAAAAAAAAAAATCTTATTATAATAAAACAAGTAGGAAAAAAACAAAAAAAGGAGTATGAAAATATAATAATAAGAAGAAAATGAAAATGCGAAGAAATTTTCCGGAAGAAGTAGTCCTCTGTGACAAACTCAAACTCATTCCACCATGTGTCCATGGCCATGGCGACACCTCACCATCTCCTTCTTCACCTCCGCTGCTATAAAATTACCCAGTTGCCTTATTTCTCTTTATACTCTCATAGAGAATTCAATCATCAAATGTCTGATACTTCTACCTTCCACAAGTTCGATGTTTTTCTTAGCTTCAGAGGACTCGACACTCGCCGCAACTTGATCAGTTTCCTCTACAATGAACTGATCCGAAGGAACATTCGAACTTTCAAAGACGACAAGGAGTTGGAGCGTGGCCGGAGGATTTCGCCGGAGCTGGTACGCGCCATCCAGGAGTCGAGGTCCGCCGTCGTTGTGGTCTCCGTCAACTACGCTGCGTCTCCTTGGTGTCTCGAAGAGCTCGTCAAGATCATGGAGTTCGAGAAACAGGGTTCCATCACCGTGATGCCCATCTTCTACGGCGTGGATCCGTGCCATGTGAGGAGGCAGATCGGACTAGTCGATGAACAGTTTAAGAAGCATGAGGCTAGAGAAGATCATGAGAAAGTGCTTTCATGGAGGCAAGCGTTGACCAATTTGGCGAGTATCTCCGGCGATTGTTCATGGAAATGGTAAAAGTTTGTAACTTTGATTGATGATATAAAAAGATTGAATTTTTAATTGTTAGGTTTGATTTGAATCAGTCTCCTGATCTCGTTTAGGGAAGATGACTCGAAGATGGTCGATGAAATTACTGACAAAATATCAAAAAGGTTGATGATTGATACAACAAGAAGCAATGGGAGTGACCTTGTGGGGATTGATGCACACATGAAAGCTCTTCACCGGTTATTGGATTTGAACCCTAAGAAAACTGTGAGAGTGATTGGGATTTGGGCAAGAGGAGGCAATGGTAGATCGGCTTTAGCTAAATTCGTTTATCAGAACATCTGTCAACACTTTGAAAGCCATTATTTCCTGGAAAGTGTGAAAAAGATTTCTCAGGATCGCCACATGTCGCATCTTCATGAAGACTTTATGATAAGGATTCAAGGAGAATGCTTGAGTAAATTAAGGCTCAAGAACCAAAAAGTTCTGCTTGTTGCTGACGATGTCAATAAGCTTGAACAGTTGGATGCTCTTGCAGAGGATTTTAACTGTTTTGGTCCGGGGAGCATAGTTATCATCACTACACAAGACAAGCAGCTGCTTATCTCTTCTGGCATAAAGCTTGTTTATGAAGTAGAGCTTCTGAGATTCCAGAAAGTTCGTGGACTCTTCAGACAATTAGCTTTCAAAGAGAGAGACGTTTCTGCTGCGTTTGAGTTGGCTTTGCATAGGGCAGCTAATGTTGCAATGGAATGGTTAGGTTGTCTACGTGGTAGATATGGTTAGGGGGAAAGTGTTTAGAATCAGTTTATAAAGCAAGATCCCTTTTTCATATACATTAAGTTAAAGAATGACTAAACTTAGTATGATGTGATTGTGGCTTAGAAATAGGAATGCTTTTTCTATTTTTGGAGTGGGTTGCTGGTGTATAGAAGAATATTATTCTTTGATTGGATTAAATAATATACAAATTCTTTTTCAAGTTTGGGTTTTGATGTTTCCTCATGCCCAAAAATTTTCTAGTGGAGATCTAAAGTTCCTAACTTTCATTTCTTGATTTTGCTTTTCCAAGGAAAAAGAATAAAGTATAATAATATTTCAAAGTTCGAACCTAAAATGACTAACATGGGAAAAGAGAGAAAGGGAAGCTTTTGAAGAGAGAGATCCCAAAAGCGTGAAAGCTCTGATCTTCTTTTTCTCACACTGTCACTTTGAGAATTTTGTGTCTGAGAAAGACAAAGAATGGGTACTTTTGTCTGCAATTTCCTTTTTATCAGATTTATGCTTTTTTGATTGATTCCTGATTGTTGGTTGGTTCTTTCTCGTTTTGCTAGCAGCGTAGATCCATGTGATTTGAAATATATGAGTCCATTTTTCCTCTGCTTTCTTAAGAAAGAATGTCGTTGTTATTTGTTTCAGAAAGTAATGCCTCTGCATGCATAAGCAATATATTAGAATATGTGGGATATTCTAATACAATACTAAAGACCGAGTCGTTTCTCTCGTTTCATTGCAAACTTGTTTGATTCGGTTGTTGACTAAATATCTCAATTAGGAGGACACTGATTGTTTATATTGGATGCAGATAAGAGCGAGGGATGTGGTTCTGTACAGCTTATTGACGGAGATGGTACATACAATGTCTCTGGCATCGATCATTTCATTAAAGAGGTGAAACTTGGAGACTGTGGCCTCTCTTATGCTGTTGTCTCCATTATGGGTCCTCAAAGCAGCGGTATGCATTCTTTTAGAGGAGAGGGACTTTTTTCATACTCACAACTTTGTAATGCCATTCTTTTGTGTTTTGGCAGGGAAGAGTACATTATTGAATCATTTGTTTGGAACAAACTTTTTGGAGATGGATGCATTTAAGGGAAGGTATGATTTCATCTGATAGTGTTGCTTTTGACTTCCGTGTTAAAGATTTTCGACTGATTAAGAACTCGTCTATAGGTCTCAGACCACAAAAGGTATCTGGCTCGCAAGATGTGCCGGTATAGAGCCTTGCACCCTTGTAATGGATTTGGAGGGCACTGATGGAAGAGAGCGAGGAGAGGTAATTTTTCTCTCATTGTTTTGGTTTAGTGTGCGGCAGTGAATGTCTTTCTTTCTATAATTGGTGTTCTCTTCTGGCCAAGCAGGATGATACGGCATTCGAGAAACAGAGTGCTCTTTTCGCTCTTGCTATCTCGGATATCGTCTTGATCAACATGTAAGTTTGTAGTTGAAACATCAGAATTTCCGCTTTTGGCTTTCTTGAAAGGATAGTGTTTCGTTACAAATGATCAATGCTTATACTTTTAGGTGGTGTCACGATATTGGCCGTGAACAAGCTGCGAACAAACCTCTCTTGAAAACTGTCTTTCAGGTATATTTTTTGATGCTCAGCCGTGAACAAGCTGCGAACAAAGCTTTTTTTTTTATATGTATCAAATTTATTTTCTTACCCTTGGGTTTGAATCTTTGGAGTTGTGTTTGACAGGTTATGATGCGATTATTTAGTCCACGTAAAACAACAATGCTGTTTGTAATACGAGATAAAACCCGGGTAGACTCTCTTCTCTTTTCTTCATCATCCTTCTTACATTGCAAATATGTACTCCTAACTGGTACATTGTTTTGCTGATATGATTGTGGCTGCAGACGCCGTTAGAGAATTTAGAGCCTGTCTTAAGAGAAGATATTCAGAAGGTAAAAGAGAAGTGACTTTCATCTAATTTCCAAATTGATATTCAAAGAAAGGCAGATGATCAACGGTCGATTGTTCTTCTTTGTGGCAGATATGGGATTCTGTTCCAAAGCCTGAAGCACACAAGGACACTCCTCTAAGTGACTTCTTCAATGTATGTTATGCTAGAACTAGAATTATTAGATCAGTGGTTGCCAACTTTCATAAATGTCATGCTGTTTCTCTCTTTGATGGCTAGGTTGAAGTTGTTGCTCTTTCCAGTTATGAGGAGAAGGAAGAACAGTTTAAAGAGCAGGTGTGTATGTGAGAGGCTAAGCTTATTACAGATGGCTGAGACTTATGTTGTGTGTTTCAAATTGAATCTATCTGTAGTTAGATTTAATCTTTTTTTTGGAACTTAGATTGCTAGTTTGCGACAACGGTTCATGCATTCTATTGCACCGGGTGGTCTTGCTGGAGACAGAAGAGGAGTAATTCCAGCCTCAGGGTTTGCATTTAGTGCCGATCAAATCTGGAGAGTCATCAAAGAGAATAAGGATCTTGACCTTCCAGCCCACAAGGTAGCTGATAGTGCTAGCTTTAATTATTCTTTAAACTCCCTCTAAGCTCATTCTGTTTGCAGGTAATGGTGGCTACCGTGCGGTGTGAAGAAATTGCAAATGAGAAGTTTGCGCATTTCATTTCAAACGACGTAATGCTTCTGCAAAATCTTAAGACTTTCATTGAAATGTCTGTGGAAGTTCCATAATCACTAACTAACCTTTTTACTTCATCTACAGGACTGGCGCCAACTGGATGCGGAGGTGCAAGCTGGTCCAGTTTCTAACTTTGGAAAGAGGCTTACTACCATTCTCGGTTCTTGCTTGTCAGAGTAAGTACATTTATATAATCAAGCTACACAAGAACACACTGTGGTTGAATTCAATATGAATGTCAAGATCAGTAATTTCAAATAAGATTTACCGTTGTTTCCGAAATCTTCCTTTTGGGTTTGATCTTCACAGTCTTCTATTTTTAATAGATATGATGGGGAGGCTACATTCTTCGATGAAGGTGTCAGATCTTCGAAGAGACATCAGCTTGAAGAAAAGCTTCTCCAAGTAATAACTACAATCTGAGATCTGTTGAGCATGCTGTTAAAGCTACATGCAGTTGTGTCAATTAAGATAAATGAATGCTGATAGAATTTTACTTGTTTCTATCACTGGAGTTCGATTCTGTGCTTTCCTTACTTTTATATCACTTAACAGCTAGTGAATCCAGCGTTTCAAGATGTCTTGGGACATATAAGATGGGGAATGCTTGAAAAGTTTAAGGCTTCTTTTGATAAGGCTTTAAGCATTGGTGAAGGGTTTTCTTCAGCTTCCCAAGATTGGTTCAAGGCTTGCATGGCCCAATTCGATGAAGAGTGTGCAGGTGCCATCATTGAACAAGCCAATTGGGACACAGAGAAAGTACGGGACAAGCTAGTCCGTGACATTGAGGCTCACATTTCCTCTGTGCGGACTTCCAAGTTATCTGAACTTACCAGTCTATATGAGGTAACAGAAAGAATAAAGAAAGCTTGGGAAATTGAGCTTTGTTACTGATTTAGCCTCTAAATTGCAGTCAAAAGTTCATGAAGCATTATCAGAACCGGTTGAAGCTCTGTTGGAAGGAGCCAACAGTGAAACGTGGACAACAGTAAAGAAGCTTTATCAGCGTGAAACTGAATCTGCAGTTTCTGGACTTAGTAGTGCATTAGCTGGTTTTGACATGGAAGAAGAAACGAGAGATAAAATGGTGAAGAGCCTTCAGGATTATTCAAGAGGTGTCATTGAATCTAAGGCAAAAGAAGAAGCTGGAAGGGTTTTGATGCGTATGAAGGAAAGGTATAGCAAGCCTCCTTTATGTGCTCAGTGATCTTTTAAAACCAGTTTCAGACAACCATTTAATTTTGAATTCGTTTTTGTATTTTTCTCCAGGTTTGCTACAATCTTCAGCCAAGATTCTGATTCAATGCCACGTGTTTGGACCGGAAATGAGGATCTTCGAGCCATTACTAAATCAGCTCGATCTGCTGTATGATTTGTTATTCCTCTTTACATTTTGTTTTATAGGCTTGATATATAAGGTCTAAACACCTTCGTATGGTTTCTCGTTTTCAGTCCTTGAAGTTGCTCTCAGTAATGGCTGTAATTCGATTGGGGGATGAACCGGATAACATCGCAAAGACCCTAACTGTTTCTCTGTTGGATTCAACAAATAATGAAACTTCTAAAAAAAGCATCACAACATCTGATCCACTGGCTTCAAGCACCTGGGATGAGGTGTGTATAACTCTACTTCCATGTGTTTCCAACTTCAGTTGATTCTTGTTCTTAACAGATATGATCCCATTACTTTTAAAGGTTCCATCATCAAGAACTTTGATCACACCGGTGCAATGTAAATCTATATGGAGACAGTTCAAGACAGAAACAGAGTATACAGTGACCCAAGCCATATCTGCACAGGCATGATTACTTCACTTACAGTTTAGCTCTTTGTCTGCCTTATGAATACTTATATAAAGTGTTCATACTACTAATTCAGGAGGCGAACAGGCGTGGAAATAACTGGTTACCTCCTCCATGGGCAATTCTTGCATTGATCGTCCTTGGATTCAACGAATTTATGACTCTTTTAAGGTCCATCAAAAGCCAGAAATGATTGCTTCATATCCTATGATGATATGTAACATTCTGAAATCTCTTTTCCTTTTTGATGTAACAGAAACCCTCTCTATCTCGGTGTCATCTTTGTCGCCTTCCTTCTGCTTAAAGCACTGTGGACGCAATTGGATATCCCTGGCGAATTCCGCAATGGTGCAGTAAGTGTTTTGCCAACCTTCGTATCCCATTAAAGTAGAAGTAACTTTCCAAGAATCATGAACGTGAGAAAAAGTTCAAGATTCAAGAATTCTAGATAACAAATACTAATATGAAAATACGACATATGGTTTCCTCAGCTTCCAGGGCTCATATCAATATCAGCAAAGTTTGTTCCCACGGTTATGAATCTTATCAAGAATCTTGCCGCGCAAGGAGAAGCCCCTCCTGCAGCTGCTAATCCAGAAAACCGTCGTTCGAGCAACAACACCTCTTCTCAGGAAATCCACCAGATCACAAAAGCTCTTCAAAAGAGGAGTAAATACTCTCCAAAAGGTTTGATTCCCGGTACTTGGCATTTTTTTTTCCCTCATCCCCTGACTTGAGTCCAGAACGCTGCGTTTAGGGACCTTTTGCTGTCTTAGACTTCTCTTTGCACCCAAGTGACTTAACAGTGTAGAAGCTTCGTGGTATGATTTTTTGAATCGGTATTGAATATTTTTCTCTTGCATAAACAACCAAAAAGAAAAAGTTGTCGAACTCAATAAATATATGTGTACCTTCTTCATACAATAACTCGTTTCATGGAAGTGGTATAGCATGGGATAAGATGCCAATCCCATGAAAAGTGAGCAAAATATTAATATTTACATTAACTGCTGAGTGGGTAAGTTTAATAACCATCTTCTTAAAATATTGTATATGTTCAGAATCCAACTCATGGATTGGTGTGTGTATTTATTATCATCATTTCTATACATATCCACCCCCAATAACTCTCTCAATTATACACCTCAACAAATCTTTAGAAGTTTTTTTTTTAAAAAACAATCTACTTTGTAAAAACTGTCTAAAGCCATTGAGGTTATTAGAATGGGGGTATTGACTATATTAACCTTTTTCCTAATTAAGTATTTTTGCATGTTATATGAGAGATTAATGTTTCCCTCATAAGAAGCATTCGTTAACTAATTCAACATCATGATCATGTTTTATGTGGCTTATTAAATGAAACAAATTTTTGTTAGTTGTGAAACTGATATGTTAAGTCAGAGAAAATCTCATGTGATCTTATATGACCAGACCATCGTTACGAGATGCGATGTGACTTTTTTTCCATTTCGTACTAAACTTGCAATCCTGATGAACTACATCCAATGTGCCTTGTTAAGAGCATATCCGATTCGACACCAAAACACCAAATTTAGTGTAATTTTTTAATACTAAAAGTTTTCCAGTGGGACATAAAAATGACATCAGTTTGATGTTGTTAATAGTATATTACACTAAATTTGGTGTGACATTTTTGACAACACTAAACACAATTTACTTTTTATTAGTAAAATTATAAGCAAAATCTTTAATTTAGCAACAAATAAATAATGATATCATAATTTTTGTTGTGTATGTTAATTTAATTGATATGAAAATATCTGATGAGTTATTAACTTTATAAGATATTTAAATTAATGCACAAATTGTTATAAGAATACATAATAGATGGAAGCATAAAATTATAACATTTTTTAAAAATGATACTATATCAACTAATAACCTAATTATAAAACAATAAATATTTATCAAAATTACTAATGGTAAAAGAATAATGTTATTAGTGTGATATTTGGTGTTATTGCCTATTGGTTGGATTCTTGAAGAATAGACAAAATGTGGTGTTAAAACTATAATCGATCGCATTCATGCTGCTGCTCAACCAAATAAAATCGATGATGTTGTTTTAGTTAGGTGAAGATCAATTCTAAATTTCTAATTAGTTGCCAAAAAAACATGGGCCGTGAAGATTCTTGTTAGTAACCAACAGTCATAATTATAAGTTTGTTATAAACTACTACTATAAGATAATTAATTAATATGCTAATAACTAAAATGACTTGCCAAAAACATGGCTCTGTGTATATTGTTAGTTTTTGATTTTGGTTAGGTGAAGATGATTAATTGATAAAGTTTGAATCCATGAAGTCTTTGATCCAACGGCTACCATACTTCCTACTTCAATCGTTTTCATATCGCCATTAATGACACAGATCGACAAGCTGTACAACTATCACTTTTTACTATCTCTAATTTGTTTTTATATGATACTATACCTGTATGTATACTATATTTACTAATCATACTGTTTTTACAGCTGGTCCCAAATATCAAAACAGAGTCGTGGGACACGAGTTTAGATGTACTAAGGAGAAGCCTTTTAATTAAATTCGTGTTTATCACCTAGGTAATCTGATAGCAACCCTTTTTATAAGTCTTTTTCTCTGATAAATACTATCGAAAATGTAATTTGAATATTTGATTGTGATTTGTACTTTGTAATGAAGTAGTTATCATTAATTTCAATGGCTTGCTTGCAACTTCCAACAAACAGTTCTGTAACTGTAAGTCTAGTTTAAGTTTGTTAACAATGGGTAAATCAAGTTACTACTATCTACAAGTAAAAACAATTTTTGTTCGGTAACTATATTTATGAGGAAATGAGGGAACAATTAATTGAGTAAGATGATCACACGTCTTTTTCATTTACTATTTTCGACAAAAATGGGACACACCCAGAAATCAAAATTTAACGTTCAAGTGTAGACCACCACAATCTATTTATTACCAACTTATTTATTTTACTGCATAATGTTTTACTGAGTGTTGTTGTCTAACCAAAAACCTCGATGTATACCATGTGTAATAATACGTACATTCGTAGAAATGGGTACATATATGTATTATATGTAACAACATATAGAGACACATGTGGTTGTAATTAATATAGTTGCTCTGTTGGATCGTTAGTGTTATTTATAGGAGAAGGAAACACACAAAACAAGACCATTCATGAAAAGCCACATAAGAAGTTGATGCAGAAGCAAATAATAATTAAAAAATAAAAGAAAAAGCTCTTCAAGTTTTGGTTTCTGCAGTCTCCAATGGCTCTCAAGCTCTTTCTCTTTGCTCTTCTTCTCTGTCTCCCGGCTTCTCTCTCCTCCACTGCTTCTAAAGGTCACCACTCCTCACTTCTCTCTTCCTCTCTTGAGTCTTGACTAAACATGATGCTCATCACAGAGTTTAACTTAATTTTTTCTTCTTAGTGTTGGTTTTGTTGTAAACTCTTTTTTTTTTTTTCGTCTCTCTCTTAGTCGTAGACGATTCTGCGTAGTTCTTGCGCTCATTATATGTTCGAACTTTTTCGTATTAAGCATTTAAGCTTCTCCTTCTGTTTCTTGATATGTAATTAAAAAAAGAACTCTGTTTCTTGGATACATCATGACCGAATCTGGAGTGATCAGGAAAGTAACAGTACAGTCTTTTTTACGCGCAACTGTTGTGTTGTTTCTTGGGTTATGTTCTGCTAACACACATTTAATGGTGTATTTACTTCTACTACCAACTACTTCATCATTATTTTAAATAAACTGACAGAAATAATAAAAATAATAACATTATTTTGTAGGTAAAGAGAAGTTTAATCCATACAGATACACATTCATCGATAAAGCAAGCACATTCTCATCGTCTTCGTCATCATCCTTCTCATCCAACGGTCAAGATTCGTCTTACGACTACATAGTCATCGGCGGCGGAACCGCAGGCTGTCCTCTCGCCGCAACGCTGTCGCAGAATTTTAACGTTCTTGTTTTGGAAAGAGGTGGCGTTCCGTTTACAAACGCGAACGTTTCTTTCCTCAGGAACTTCCACATCGGACTTGCTGACACGTCAGCTACCTCCGCGTCACAGGCGTTTGTTTCCACTGACGGCGTTTACAACGCTCGCGCTAGAGTTCTCGGCGGTGGTTCTTGTATTAACGCCGGTTTTTACTCCAGAGCCGATGATGCGTAAGTCTAAAATAATAAATATACGAGAATAAATAAATAAAATCATTATTGGTGTAGTCGATGCCTCGTGTCCTTATGATAGATATATGTAACATTTATGAAAACGCACCGATCGAGAATGTTATGTTTTCTTATTAATAATAACGGGGCCATTGATAGGACCTTGTCTTTCAATATATTTCACACATATCAAACTAACATTATTTGTAACTAATAAATTCTCCCTTTAAGTAAAATTTGCAATAATTTCATATTTTACTTACTTTTTTCCTAGGTTTTTTTTATCTAATGAAGGCTTATTGTCACATTCAGGTTTGTGAAGCGAGCAGGATGGGATCCGAAGCTAGTGAAGGAGTCGTATCCGTGGGTGGAGAGAGAGATCGTTCATCAGCCCAAGTTAACTTTATGGCAGAAAGCTCTAAGAGACAGTCTTTTAGAGGTCGGAGTCAGACCTTTCAATGGCTTCACTTACGATCACGTCTCCGGAACCAAAATCGGCGGTACAATTTTCGACAGATTTGGCCGACGTCATACCTCTGCGGAGCTTCTCGCTTACGCTAACCCTCAGAAGCTTAGAGTCTTGATCTATGCTACTGTGCAAAAAATCGTCTTTGACACTTCCGGTACTGATAAATTTTTGTGTCTACCAAATCGTTAGAAGGTTGAAAAGGTTTTTTTAACTTTGTTTGGTTTTTGGGTTTAGGAACAAGGCCTAGAGTAACAGGAGTGATATTCAAAGACGAAAATGGTAATCAACACCAGGCTCTTCTTTCGAATAGAAAGGGAAGTGAAGTGATCTTATCTAGTGGAGCCATGGGGTCACCACAGATGCTCATGTTAAGTGGGATTGGTCCTAAGAAGGAGCTTCAGAGGCTGAAGATTCCTGTGGTTCTAGAGAATGAGCATGTAGGTAAAGGAATGGCTGATAATCCCATGAACACGATCTTGGTGCCTTCAAAGGCGCCTATAGAGCAGTCTCTTATACAGACTGTTGGAATTACAAAGTTGGGTGTGTATATTGAAGCTAGCACTGGCTTTGGGCAATCCTCTCAGAGTATTCATACTCACTATGGGATTATGTCGGGCAAGGTAACCATAGACTAATTAATTTTGCTCTTAATGTCTTTTTAGGAAAATGTGGTTTGATGTAATGGTGCTTTGATTTTTCATGCAGAATGAATTGTTTTCTACCATTCCTACAAAGCAGAGGAAACCAGAAGCAACGCAAGCTTACACTAGAAGAAACAAATACCAACTTCAAGAATCGTTCAATGGAAGTTTCATCTTGGAGAAACTAGCTTACCCACTCTCTAGAGGGCATTTGAGCTTGGTCAACACGAATGTAGATGACAACCCTTCAGTCACCTTCAATTACTTCAAACACCCGGTGGATCTCCAACGCTGTGTTGAAGCCATTCGTCTGGTTTCCAAAGTAGTGACGTCTAAGCGCTACCTAAACTACACACAGTGCGAGAAGGAAAACGTACACAAGATGCTTAGCTTAAGCGTCAAGGCAAACATCAATCTAAGGCCAAAGCAACTAAATGATACCGAATCAATGGCTCAGTTCTGCAAAGACACAGTTGTCACAATCTGGCATTACCATGGTGGATGTCTTGTGGGTAAAGTTGTGAGCCCTAACCGCAAAGTTCTTGGTGTCGACAGGCTCAGAGTTGTTGATGGTTCCACGTTTGACGAGTCTCCAGGAACCAACCCTCAAGCTACGCTTATGATGATGGGAAGGTAAATCGAATACCAACATAATGAATCAGAGGTTTCCTTATAATTCAATATATAAACAGAGGATTTTGTTAATCTTTGCAGATACATGGGAGTCAAGATACTTCGGAAGAGACTTGGAAACAATGCTGGTGTTTAGTTTGCGGATTCAGCTTTTTATCGTAGACAATCTTCGTACCAGATAACTCTGTTGTGGAATTTGTGTTGGAGAATATCTCTCTCTGTCTCTTCCTCTGGCTATTTTGATATTCGATTCATTGAAGTATAGGATCATATTGTCTAATGAACTGTGTGTGTAACCCTATTTTGCAATCGGTCTTGTTGCTTGTGTGAAATGTCTTTTGGTTTTTTTAAAGGCTTGCGTGAAATGTTGATCATGATTTCTGCTTGAAATACTATCCTTTCCGTCCTGGCCTGATTAACTTGTCTTACGAAACTCGATTGTGACATATTAGGTAGCTAAAGAGAACATTATATTAATGCTTTGCTACCTTTGCAAATTCTGAGAAATACAAGAAATACGATAAATCCTATAGCAAGATGTTAACGAAAAACTAGAAAACCTAAACCTGAACATAAGACTAAGGGACTAAAAACTTCTAATTGATGGGCGACGATGACATGAGTATCTGCCTCAATAGATTGTTTTGTTCCTGATCAGAGATTGTTGTTCTCTCCTCAAGCTTAACCTTGCTGGTTTGTTCGGGCATCTTCAATAACATCTCGTAATTGATCGGACTCTCCTGCTGCTGCATCTCTTGATGTTGTTGCACGTTCTGAAAGCCATAACCGTCGACATTAACGTATTCATCTTCTTGTTGTAATAGTTCTCCGTAGGAATAGCATCCGAAGGGAAGATCTTGCCTTTGCCTTTGCTCCTGCTGATGAGCTAGAGAGCGACACATAGCGATCTGCTGATGAGTAAAGTTAAGCTCAGCTTGACAACACTCGATCTTGCGCTTAAGGTCACACATAACCCTGTAAAGCCCTCCTATTGGATCTAGGGCACGAGCGTTAGCGTGGTAGATAAGGTTCTGCATAGCGATGTCTCGTTGAGATTCTTCGACTCCTTTGATCATCTTGGTGATGTTGCTTACTCCAAAGAGTTTATGAGCGTTCAGAAACTGCTTTGGGCGATCTTGTGGGAAATAAGGAGCAAGAATACAGTTCTTTGTACACTTTTTCCTTTGGTATTTACAGGCAGCGCACGCTATCGTGGAGCCACCGGAGTGAGCGCTGAAGGACATTAGGGTTTTTATGGTTTGGGATATATGGAAGTTTTAGGGTTTCCCAGAGGTTCCTGTTCCTTGATTTTCTCCTTAAGAGAAGGGGAACGAGAGAGAGGATCGTGGAGAGAGTTGTGGATAGAGAAATTTTCGGAGGATATGGTTATGTTTTCAGAGAGATTTTGTTTGTTAAATAGAGTACTAACAATAGCAAATTTTTTTTTAATTTTAGAGAATTCATTATATAATCAGATATTATCTGTTAGGAATAATTATATTTTGATCAGATTTTAGTTGATTTTATAGTTTTTATTTTTCCAGTGTTTAATTGGATTTTCTATTGGTCTAATTGGATTATATTTTTCTAGTGTATGTACCATTTTTATTTATGTGGATAACATCTATTATTGGTAGGATTATCTAATCATTTATTAATGTTTTGGTTAAGTTATTTATATTCTTTTTTCTTTTGATAAAATTTTTGGATTCGGACTTGGAAATGTTTTTTGGACCATGAAATCATTTTAATCGGGTCTGGATTTTATAAAAAAATACATTAATAAAATTTTCAAAGTCGATTTTAAATATTTTATCATCTAACATATGATTTGGAATAGTGGCGCGTATTGGTAACGAGTTAACTGCTCTGATTGCTAATAGAGGAAGTGGTAGATGGAAGGAGGATGAACTGACCGGCTACAATTGATTAACTTTGGAATCATTTGAACCGCATGTGAAGTCTTGCATATCCACTGACTCCAGCCAAAGCTCTAGATGTGGAGATTCCAACTCGAAAATCACCTGCAAAAGTTTTCAACCAATCTAAGTAATGGCTGGAACTGGAATGATGAGGATATATATAGAGAGACTCTTTGGTTTCCAAACAAGAAAATGGTTCCATTCCTCTGTCCTAACTAGCGAAAAAGGGTCAAATCTCATGTTCACATACCAAGGTATTTTTGCCAGGTTTAAGAAGCGGCGCAGGAACATAGAGGTTGCACTGCGGTCCAACAGACTGCAAAAAAGTATCATGTGTAAGAGAGACTGTGCATTGGATGAAGCTTTATAGGGGATGTGAGGACAGAGCTTTTACCGGCCAATATCTTCCGATGTTGAATTTATTGACAAAAGCAACTCCTTTACCCCAACCGTTGAATGATAGATATGTGTCTTTGATTTCTTCTGCACTGTCGATAAAGAACTCACCAGCAAACAGCGCTGGTTCCTTTTGACTGACATCTAAAGTTATGGGCATAATTAAGAACCAATTAGTTTCATTCATGCCCCTACTAGTAGATATTGAACACAGGAGAAAAACATCTTTCATTCTTAACTCAATGCTTAAAAAAATTAGAGCACTAACCATTAGTAAGATTGAACTGCTCACTTCTCTTTTTGGTACAATGCATCTCGAAACTGGGATTTGGCATTTGATTCAGGTTGTGAAAAGGAATTGGTATCATCTTCCACCCATGGAGAATTTGACCATCTAGATAAACCGAAGACAAAATACCCTGAAATGTAATACAAACTACAAAGTAAACCTTTTGAACGAGCTGCCTGGCTAATGTAAAAGGCTACCGTAGATTTCAAAATTTTGACACCTGTGAATATCAAATTCACTTTGGTATAAGAAGTGATCTAGAAAAAAAATCTGAATAAGAAATGTTTGTAAAATGAGACTTACCTTCTCATCAAAGATATATGGCCCGTAATTTACACGACCCATGTTTTCAACCTACAAGAAACAGGAGCACTCAGTAGAGCTAAAGAGTCCTTATAGAGGTAAAGAGTTGGAAAACAGGAGCACTCTGAGGATTTATGGATTTTTTACCAGAATAAATAAGCTAGTGTTGGAATTACACTCAGTAATTGGAAGAGAAAGAGGTTGGTTGTTCCATCTCTCAGTTGTACCAATGTATCTCAGTACTCTCACATCAACATCTTGGGAAAAGCACGAAACAAACACTTGAGCTCTGTCATGAACCTGCAACTCATCATGTTAGACGATGACCCTTATACTGCTTCTGGATTTATGTATCCTATATTCTATTTTTACCATGATTGAAACTATGTTTACATATTTCCATTGGATACAGACGAAAGGAAACAGAGGCTAATACCTTGGGTATTTTTAGTATATTCCCACTCTTTTTTGTGATGTATGAAGATTCATATAAAAGAAATCCGAACATCTGGGAGCAAGACAATAGAAAATCACTTTATAGAAAGGGCAATAGTATTAGACCATTTCATGGTGAGTGGGGAAACGCTTAGGCTGCTCCGCCAGATATAAGGAATATAGACAATTGATATTACATACCTGTCCAGCAGATTCCATTGAAATTGGGTTGGAGGAGGTGATCACATCTGCAGGATCCGTCATACTAACTAAATCAAATAGCGATGTTGTCATCTGCATCTTGATAGAACCATACGCTTTCAGTTGCTTGGAGGGGGTAATGGAGTGTGGTACAGCATTGTACTTCTTAATCACTCTCTGAAGAGCTGCAAATAGCACAAAGGTTATTAAGGAAACAAAGTAAGACTGCAAAATCGCTAAAAGCAATCATAAGATCAAACCTTGGAATTTTGGATTATCTATGTCACCAGACTCCTTAATGGGAGCATCCTGAAATGACAAAAATAAAACTATTACTACTTATAGTTAAGTATTTGTAATAGTAGCAGGTAATGATGTGAATTTGCCCTACATAGTCGTAGGATGTCAGATCAGGTTTATAGTCGAATTCTGTAGAGCCAGTATTTGCGCCATTGTAGAAACCAAAGTTTGTTCCTCCATGCACCATCTGAACATCACATTACACAATCCTCACTATCATCGTGAATCCCTATCTGGTAAACACTGATACGCAAAAACAATTTAAGCACATACATAAAGCACAGCAGAACCATTTCGAGATAGTATTTTTTCAAGAGAAGCTGCTGTAAATTCAGCATCAGTTTTTGCAATCTTCTCACCCCAATGCGTGAGCCAACCAGTATAGAACTCCCTGTAACAAAAAACTCAGTAGATCTAAATGACAAAATTAATTCACAGCAGAAGTAGAAGGGTGGGAGGAGAAGAGACTCACGAGGAAAGTGGAGGTGATCTTCCTGGAGCATTAAACTTCTTTTGCAATTCAAATATTGGCCAGGGATCATCACCGGTTGTGAAATCAACAGCTATCAGAGAAAGAAGTTGCTCGTCATTGTTATATATCAACGTCATACACAGACCATTATTCAGTTTACTATGAATCATGGATGCAGAGGAAGCACATACTATATATCTGAGTAGACATCATCCGCAGGGACAGTTCCTTTCTCAAGAGTTTCTCTTCTCCCTCCATCTGTTGTGTACCTAAAAGATTATTCATTATGAGAAACAAGAAACGTTCTTACTTAACCAAGAACTGCTTAGGTGATTTAACTTGGAAACTCAACACAATCTATTTTCACAGAAAGATGGTTTTAAGGTGCAGAACAAAACACTAATAAATATTACCGGTAACAAACGAGAGCCAACACATGAGATGCAATTCTTAAGAGAATTTCAAGGCGCACATAAAAATTCACCCTAAGCAAACTAAAACAGAAAGTAACAGGGTACATAGTTCACTGGAGTAGAAACCAAAGAAATTAAGTCTTACACAATAATGTCATCCCCCAGGTGTCCCCTAGCCATACTAACTAGATTACGAAGATAGGCTTTGTCATTTCCATATGAACCATATTCATTTTCAATCTGCAAAAAGTAGCCTACATTTAGTAAACAAGCTTGCTAATTTAAGAGATCTATGACAGGGACTTGGGCCCTAGCTTCACATTGGTCAACCATAGTGTTCCAGTCTAAGGAAACTATACACAAAGACATCTTATTTAAAAAATTCATCCAAAAGTTTAACTTAGTTAGGCTACTCAGTAATGAAGCCGACACATCTATCAACTGCAATTATCCAGCAATCACTAGAATACCAGATCAAGATAAATTACAAAGTCGACCATCGCTGTTGATCATGTACCTGAACCATTATAACAGGACCCCCGTTGCTGTAAAGCAGAGGAAATACCTTCGGTAACAGAACATCCCACCATCTTTCAACCTGTGATATGTTTCCTCATGAATAACTCTACTTTGAACATAATGCATAACAACAGTCTACAGAATAATGGGGCTTTTTATTGTTAGTTTGCATAAAAACAGCCTTTCTCTTCTATAAATTGTGAAAACGTGATCATAACTTCCACTCATTTTCCAAAATTCACCACATAATTTTTCTTGTTAATTACTGCAAAGATAATAATTGAGAACTCTAGCATGCAGATGATGGATAACTCCAGTTATCTACTAATTGCTTCATTTAACTGATAACTTACCAACTTAAGATATGCCGGATCTGATGTCCTTAGTTGGAGACGTGGTTTCACAGCAAGTACCCAAGCAGGAAATCCCCCCAAATCCCATTCTGCAACGGAGACGAAAACATTTTTCAGCAATAGTTTCTGTGTAAAAGCAAATCTTCCACAAGATAAGGTGAAAACATTGGTATTAACTCAACAACATACACAAGAGTGAAATTAACACAGACCTCCACATATATAAGGTCCTGCGCGCAACATAACCAGAAAATCTAGTTTCTGACACAGCTTAAGAAAGGACACAAGATCACCAATACCCTCAAAAACCATCATTCCAGGCTTTGGCTCATGCAGATTCCAAGGAACGTATACTTGAATAGTATTAAGGCCTAGAGTCTTGGCTTTTAGAAGCCGATCTTCCCAGTACTGCATCCATAATTCTAGCATTACGTCATCAATCATATATATTCTAAACATCAACAGAAAGGGCACAGTACGTCAGTCAGTACCTCAGGAAGAACACGAAAGTAATGCAAATCACCACCAATGATCTGAAAAGCAATTCCATCTTTCCAAAAAATGTCATCTTTGATATAAAACTTCCGAGATGATGTTATTATCTGCAACTTTTGAGATGAAAGTTAACAACTTTTTACATGAAATGAGATCCATATTAACATAAATTGCTTGGTAGTTGAAGGTATGCATCCACTCTAGTAGTTGAAAAGTACCAAGACTCTCTCTTTTGTGCACGAATACCCAAAAGAGTAGACAAACAAGAAGCAATTAGGAGATAAAGTACGAATCTTGATTACCTTCTCTCCCCGAGGTAGTGAAGGAAGCAGAGACAGTGAAGGAAGAAGAGCGAAGAGAGGAACGGAGATTCCGACAGCTACAAGAAGCAACACGAAATCCAGTTGATGTCTTCCCATTGATGATGGCCAGCTACGCCTGCTTGTCATCGCCATCGTCCCTTCCGTTCCGTTCGTCGTCTCTGCCAATTTCGTGGCGGAAATAAATCAAACCGGTTATGACCGGTCTAAATAAATTCAACCTCTAAACCGGTTCCAGTGAAACTTAATGCCGGGTTTATATATCACACCGTCAGAGACTGATTGTAACTTTCAAACCAATCAACATTTACATAAGAAACTGTCTCTGTTACTACATAAAAGTCACAACAAGAAGTTGAAATATACCGATCGAGTTCCTAACTTGATGTTGCTATTGCTTATCTCAACAGCTCAACTTTGTAACTTCGTTCTCACGTGCACATCACGTGCCGATAAGAGTAATGGACTTGGTCTAAAAATTTGCTAAAAAAGCCTCAAAACCAATTGTGTTGTGTTGTTGTAAATTGGACATGGGCTCAACTCATTTCCTTTTTTCTTTGTGATTTCGATTTTGTTAAATTTATAAGCAACTTGCATACAACAATACAACCAACGCCGCCCATGATGTTGTTGCTTGCACTAGAGTCATTCCACTTTGCATATATTGTGGTTTTACACATTCTTTCTAAGAGAATAACAAACTTTTCTTCCACTATATATACACCCTAAATAGGGGCATAGATCTTTCTTCTACGTCTTGCATATCATACTAAATTAACAAATTTTGATTAGATTCCATTTTAGATGCTTTATTTTGTTTTTTAAATCTAAAAAGATGATCTATAGGTAGCTCCTGAAGGATCCAATGAGTCATATAATAATGAGATTTGATGTCACGTTCACATTTTCACACCGAATTTTTCTAAAAAAGCCGAATAACAAAGGCAATTTATTAGTGCAGCTCAACTCCAGCATTAGTCAAACACAATATCAATATATATCAAATCTCCATTAACATATTCTATATATAGAATCAGTCATATAGCTATATCTTCGTTACACACCTTTCTTCTCAAAAGTACACCCCAAATTAAACCATGAACCCTAATGATCTTGCTCCAATCCATGGTCCATCATCATCATCATCAACAACAACATCATCGTCGACACCATACGGATTAACGAAGGAAGAGTTCTCAACACTAGACTCTATCATCCGAACACACCACACGTTCCCAAGATCGTCAAACACGTGCACGTCCCTCATAACACACCGCGTAGACGCACCAGCAAACGCCATATGGAGATTCGTCCGAGACTTCGCCAATCCAAACAAATACAAACACTTCATCAAGAGTTGCACCATCAGAGGTAACAACGGTAACGAGATTAAAGTTGGGACCATAAGAGAAGTCAGCGTCGTGTCTGGTCTCCCAGCGTCGACAAGCGTTGAGATACTCGAAGCTCTAGATGAAGCGAAGCGGATCTTGAGTTTTCGTGTTCTTGGAGGAGAGCACCGGTTAAATAATTACCGGTCGGTTACATCGGTTAACGAGTTCGTCGTCTTGGAGAAGGATAAGAAGAAGAGAGTGTACAGTGTGGTTTTGGAGTCATACATTGTTGATATACCAAAAGGTAACACGGAGGAAGATACGAGGATGTTTGTGGATACTGTCGTTAAATCGAATCTACAAAATCTCGCCGCCGTTTCCACGGCTTCTCCGACTTGATAATTTTTTTTTGTGTTGAAAATATCTTGTGTGTATATATGATAATAGTGGGCCGTAAATGGGCCGATTAATGTGTTTGGTGGAATATACATGTGTGGAATGTGAGGTGTGTATATGTAACCTATGGGTTTTAGTGGGCTTCGTAAACCTCAAATTTATTTACGAAAGGCATTGAAGTAAATTGATGGCAGATATCTGATTTATTTTAGTTACGTATTTGTAAAAGATTTCACACTTTTCTTTTTTTTTTTTCACTTTTTCAGTCATACTAATCGACACAAATTGTTAACAAGCTCGTTAACGGGAATACTAATACTGTAAACCTCCAGCTACGACACTACTTAGATTGTTAGATATGTAGTATCTGTTTTTTTTTATAGGCCAAGAAACTTAATGGCATCTGCCTTCAGCATTTGTCACAAAGATTCTTGAAACCATTAATACCATGAAAGAAACGAATACACGTATGGCGTATGCACGACGTATCACTATATGGGAACACCGTGAAGTATATTCGTGTCTAAATGATGAGTGATTCGAGATATATGATTCTGTATTTTGATAGTTGGGACCGCATGGTTAATTGATGGCTCATCACGTGAATTCCATAAAATTTAGGCCATGAATGGTTGTTGGTTTTTAAATGGTTTTTAGATTATGGTTTTCGGTTTTTAGTTTTTGGTTTATAGTTTTCACAATAGATATTAGTTTTTTTTTTGAACTTTTTATTTACAAAATAAATAAAAGAAAAGGAGAAGATCGTGAGTGTTTTCTTAAAATCTTCAATTTAGTGGATTTTGGTTTCTATTAAGAATTGTAAATAAAACCAAAAAACTAATTTTCCTATTTTTAAGAGAGTCTATTTTGGCTAAGAACTTGAATGGATAAAAAATAGCTTTTTGAAAAACAAAATTCATAAACTATTGTAAAATCTACTGCCATTCAAGGATTTAGAATTGGGATATCAAGAAATGTACTAATGTAACAACTTTTTTAAGGTGACAAAATACACATGATGAATATGACGAAACAGCATAATATGTGAGACGAGATTCATGTAAGAATGTATTGAAGTGATGATTGTATTACATTCTAGAGAGCCGCTTATATACACAGCTACAGAGCTAGGATATTACAATAGACATTTATGTAAATATACTTATGTACATATATAGAATCCCAATCATGAACTTAATCGAATCAATCATTGATATGATTAGATCCGTGTATCCTCATTACGCCCCCGCAAGACGGAGGGGGGACTTGACACTCTGATCTTGTTGACAAATTCACTGAACGCAGCCCGCGGTAGTGGTTTAGTTAGAGCATCCGCTAGCTGATCCCTGGGAGAAACATGGACGACCCTTAAAGCACCGGACTGAACCTGATTTCTGATGAAATGATAATCCAAAGCTACATGTTTCATCCTTGAGTGGAAAACAGGATTTTCACATAAATATGTGGCCCCAATGTTATCACAATATATTACTGGCACACGCGGCAAATATAAACCAAGTTCTTGTAAGAGGGAACAAATCCAGGTGAGCTCCGTCGAAGTGTTGGCTACGGAACGATACTCAGCCTCCGTAGAGGAGCGGGCAATGCTCTGTTGCTTCTTAGAGGACCATGAGATAGGATGCGTACCAAGGTAGACAATGTACCCATTTGTGGAGACATAATCATCATAATCCCCTGCCCAATCTGCATCCGTATAAGCACGTAATGATCGATTGGACCCACGGTAGAGAAGAATACCATAATCCGATGTGCCAGCCAAGTAACTTAAAACACGCTTAGCAGCCGTCCAATGATCTGAAGTTGGTTGATGCATAAACTGTGATAGAGGGTTGACAACATAGGAAATGTCAGGCCTTGTAAAGGCAAGGTATTAGAGGCTGCCAACCATAGCATGAAACTCCGTTGGATCCGATAGAGGCGTCCCTGAACGCAATGTGAGTTTTGGTGTCTTCGCCATCGGTGTAGTTACCGGTATAGCACCGAACATGTTTGTCTTCGTAAACAAATCAATGACATATTTTCGTTGACTGATATAAAGACCTGTCGGACCTCGCTTAGCTTCAATGCCCAAGAAATAATGTAATTCTTCATGATCCTTGACAGAGAAACGAGTGGCAAGAGCATCGAGAGTTTGACGCAGCAATTCATTGTCATTACCGGTAACCAGAATATCATCAACATATACTAGCATATAAAAAATAGACTTGCCTTTCTTGAGTATGAACAAGGATGTATCAGAGACTGAATTGTGAAATCCAAACTGAATTAAATAAGTGTGTAACTCAACATACCAGGCTCGAGGACCTGTTTCAAGCCATAGACAGCCTTCCGGAGTCGACAGACGTAGTATGGGCGATCAACATCAACAAATCCTGGCGGTTGCTCCATATACACTTCCTCTGTGAGTGTGCTTTGGAGAAAGGTGTTGTTGACGTCAAGTTGACGTATTGGCTAGGAAAAATTAACAGCAACATCGAGAACTATGCGGATCATGGTGGACTTGATGACCAGACTAAATGTGGCAGAGTAATGAGACCCGGACGTTGCGTATATCCTTTGGCGACCAGCCGTGCTTTATAATGGTTTAAATATCCATCGAAATTATACTTGGTCGTAAAAATCCACCGGCAGCCAACAATCATTGTGGAAGGAGGAGGAGGAGGGACCAGATCCCATGTGCGATAACCAACCTGAGCATTGAACTCAGTGGACATCGTGCTAACGTTTATCTTTGAGAGCTTGAGCAACGGGTCGAGGTTCAGTGGTGGGAAGAGCAGTAAGAGCTAAGGCATATTTGGTATTTGGTTTGGAGATGCCCGATTTGGCACGAGTGGACATGGAGTGAGTATTGGTGGGTGGTATTTGGACAGCGACATTGGCCGGTGGAGGCGGTGGAGAAGATGAGGAGGAAGAGGTCGTGCGATTGGAGGATTGTGAGGAAGAGGGTGAAGTGGAACGGGCCAAAACATTTGAGTGTTGGTGAACCGAGGTTGTGGAGGTTGTTTGATGGGCTATGGTATTTGTTTTTTTGTTGTTGGGCCGAGTTTGGTGAGGCTTGGCGTGAAACTGAATTATTGGAGGGTTGGGTAAAATTTGTGGAGGAGCTATTAGACAAGGTTGGTTGCTGGGCTGAGGAATGCAGTCCATTATAATTTGGAGCAGTGGGCTTAGAGGAGGGAGAAACAGAAGGAGACAAAGGCGGAGAAGGTAATACCTGAGGTGAGATCGGTAACGGAGACAACGATGGGTGAAGGTCATGACGAGGGGGTTCCTGCGGCAAAACAAACGGCGATACCGGTACTGATGTATGAGCTGGCCACTGCGTGAGAGGAGGTTCCACAGGAGATATACCATGAGCAATTGGAGATGAAAGGTGAGAGAATAGAAAAGTAGATTCATCAAAACGGACATGTCTTGAGACATAGATACGCGAGGTGGGAATATGGAGACATAAATACGCACTTTGAGTTGCTGAATAACCCAAGAACACACATTGGAGAGATCGATCTTCAAGTTTGTGACGATTATACGGACGTAGCCATGAGTAACACGAGCATCCAAAAATCCGAAGTTTATCATAATTGGGAGCTTGACCAAACAGGTGCTGATATGGTGACTGAAGCGATAGCACCGAAGTAGGTAGGCGATTGATCAAGTAGACCGATACAGCAAACGCAAAGGGCCAGTATGTCTTCGGCATTGAAGCGGTAGAAAGAAGTGTGAGTCCCGTTTCCACAACATGACGATGCTTGCGTTCAGAGATTCCATTATGTTCTGGTGTGTGAGGTGGCGAGGTAAGATGAGAGATGCCATGGCTGGATAGAAACGATCGTAACGCAATAAATTCACCACCATTATCCGTGTATAAGGTACCAATTTTTTCACGAAACCGATTCTCTACCAGACCCTTGAAGGTAATGAATGTACCTTTAACATGGGATTTTTGTTTGAGGGGATAAAGCCAGGTGTAGCGGGTGTAGTGATTAACAATAAGAACGTAGTATTTGTAGTTGTAAGAGGATAAAATTGGTGAACTCCAAACATCTGAAAAAAATATTTCAAGAGGACGAGAGGTTGTGATAGTGGATTGAGAAAAGGGAAGCTTATGACTTTTATTGAGTAAACAATTGGGGCAAGACATGAGTTTTTGAGAAGACGATATCAGAAAAGAAAAGGTAGAAACAAGACTGTTTAAAATTAAAGAGGAGGGGTGTCCCAATCGTGAGTGCCAGGAAGCAAGAGTGGTCTTGGAGCTCTGAGACACAAGCAACGCAGTCGCAGTAGACACAGGCAGAGGTCACTCATAGAGGTCGTTTCTAGTTTTGCCGCGGTGTAACGGGACCCCGTGTTCAGATCCTTCACCTGAAAAGACGCATGAGCAAATTCATCTGTAACTTGATTAGCATTACATAACCGATATACGGATATCAAGTTTTTATGAATGTTGGGAACAGATAAAACTTTATAAATGCAAGAGTCTATTGTGGACAGGTAGAGAAGTAGAACTCGTGTGTGTTATGGGAATAGTGGAGCCATCGGCAACGGTGACACTGGTGTCGCCATGATATGGCTGATGAAGAGACAGATTCTGGAGATCTGACGTAATGTGATGGGTGGCATCACTGTCAACTACCCATGGATCAGGGGAGTATGGAGAACCAAGTGCAAGATTAGCCAGAGGTTGCCACGGAGTGAACGGACTCATCTGGGAAGCACCTACATGTTGAGGCAATTGTGAAGTTGTTGACACCGCTTTGCTGAGTGACCTTGTGTGTTGCAGAATTGACAACGACCCAAGTAGGGTTTCGGACTGCGGGAATCAGAATTGTTGTTGTAATTGTTGTTACGCTGTTTGTTGTTGTAACCACCACAATGATTAGAAGGGAAGCGAGGAGGATGACTGAAAGCATTAGCACTAAATTGGATGTCCCAAACTAGCAAGAGTATCAAGTCGAGCAGTGATGCCATGGAGGTACTCATCAATGGTATGAGTGCCCTTGGTCCAGGTCTTCAATTGTTCGCGGAGTTGTCTAACATGACCGCGACTTGGTTTTGCATAGGTATCAGCAAGAGTCGTCCAGATCTCAGTAGCGGTGGTGGTGCAGGAGAGTATCGACTGCACAGAAAGCGATATAGATCAAAGGAGAGAGCTGTAAATCAGTTGATCCTGTCTTAGCCAGATGGCATAAGCGGGATTCGGAGAGACAACATCGGTGGTGGTGAGCGTAGCGGGAGAAATCTCACCAGAACCATCAAGATGGCTAAGAAGACCATAACCGGCAAGAAGCGCTTGGACCTGCAACTTCCACATGAGATAGTTGATGGCTGTCAACTTGGTGATGTTAGTCATGTTGATGTTGAGCAACGTTTGATTGTTAACAATGACAACATCCGTAACAACTGCAGGAGAGGAGGTATCAGAAAAAGACATGATGGAGAAGCAAAAGAAAAGAAAGAAAAGAAAGAAAATATTTTTATTTTTTATTTTTTTGTGTATAGGATCGTTATGCTCTTGATACCATGTAAGAATGTATTGAAGTGATGATTGTATTACATTCTAGAGAGCCGCTTATATACACAACTACGGAGCTAGGGTATTACAATAGGCATTAATATAAATATACTTATGTACATATATAGAATCCCAATCATGAACTTAATCGAATCAATCATTGATATGATTAGATCTGTGTATCCTCGTTAATTCATTCCCCAAGAGATTATATTATTACCAAACAAAAAGTCCATAATTATAGTGTTTTTGCGTTACCAATATGTCACAATCATCTTGATTAACTTTTTTTTATCACAATATTTTTTTTTATATATAACTAGATGGAATACATTGTGACATACAACTTAAACCGGCGGAAGACAAGGTTTCCCCGGAGTCTAATGCCCAAACAAGGAAAACAAAGCCAGCAGAGGAGTACAAATCCCCGGAAGCATAAGAGAAACCAACACAGAAAACAAACAACAAAGCAAAAGAAAATTTAACCTTGGAAAGAGGATGAACCCAAGAGCTAAAGAAAAGGCAAACTAGGATGAACCTTTAAGAAATAAACTAGTCCCAAACCGCAATGTTTCTTCTTCTGAAGCTGAGTTTTACCAAGGATGCCTNTAGTCAAGATCGTTAGTGACTTGTGTATGATATATAAATTAACAAAGAAAACTCATGTATCAGCAAATATATATAAAAAAATCTGACCACGTTATCTCGCATACTAAACTCTATTTTCATTCCAAGATATTTGGTTCTCAAACATATCACAAGACCATGCTACCAACGCCGTCGTATACTGTTTGCATCTATTAGTTGTCTAGGTCGTTTTTTTTATATATATATATAACTAGGTGGAATACATTGTGACATACAACTTAAACCGGCGAAACACAAGATTTCCCCGAAGTCTAATGTTCAAACAAGAGAAACAAAGCCGGCGGACGAGTACAAATTCCCAGAAGCATAAGAGAAACCAACACAGAAAACAAACAACAAAGCAAAGGAAAATTTAACTTTGGAAAGAGGATGAACCCAAGAGCTAAAGACAAAGGCAAACTAGGATGAACCTTTAAGAAATAAACTAGTCCCAAACCGCAATGTTTCTTCTTCTGAAGCTCTTGAAGCTGAGTTTTACCAAGGATGCCCGAGGCCAATCCAAAAATAACAACCACCACCTCCTATCAATATGAGAGCCAATCTCTCGAAGCAAAAACCAAGAACTTCATAACCCAGCAAACAAGACTCGAACGTTTCTGGATACGACGACGACGACTACAGCGTCCCATAACGTCTAGATAGAAGCCTTCAAAACGCAATCAAATCTAAACAGATTTGCAAAGCAAGACAAGGAGGGAAGTCTAACCGAGACAGCTATCAACCACAACCATGAGAAGGACCAACTGCAGACAAAGGAGACTAGCATTTCTTCAAACAAAACGGAGCCTAAGCTTAGAGAGGGAAACAAGCCTTGTGGGAATCAAAGGAAGGACGATATAAACAAGGGTGATAGGAAGGTAAAGGCTGGGCGGGTAACGCAAACACAACCACACAACACTGACGACTTCCAATCGAACAACACATGAACGAAAGAACACATGGAAGGACCTAGCAAAGAAGATACCTTATTCTTCGAGTCATACCGTGGATCTACCTGATCCGGAATTGCTAGCAAAATCTCTGCAAAATGACACTTCCAACCGTCTCCACAAACCCAAATTGAGACTCGAAGCAAGCCAAACGATTCCCCAGTCCAAAGCCAAACATATACTTAAACGACTAATCCAAGAAATTGAACAAACTAAAACAGTTCCATTTAGCTTTAGACAATGGTGAAGAAGATATCAGAAGGTTAGCTTACCAAGCTAAAGAAACAAGCGAGACCACAGCCACAGATTCGAGAGCAAATTTTGGTAATCACCATGAAACTCAAAAATCTGTCGAATCTTCCAAAAAATAGATCTAGGAGACCCACGAAACAACTCTCTCAGGAGAAGCTGGTCGACGACGAAACTCGCAAGTCCCGCCGTGAAGATCTTCCGTCTCAACCAAAGTGAAGCCAATCTCCACCGAAATCCAAGAGTTAAAGGAAGCAAAGAACTAAACAACAACAGCAAAAGAGAGACTAAGGTACCCTCTCACAGCAGTGGTGAAAAGCGCCGACCACCGGAGAAGGTAAACGGAGAACTGAAGCTTGTTGACGTCTAGGGCGAACTCTTCTTTAGGAAAGATGGNTTTTTTTTTTTTTTTTTTTTGTCTATTCTTGCAAAAAAATGTCCATTTTTTTATCATCTTGATTAACTTATTCGAATATTTAAGCGGTTAAGTTAAGCTATTAACCAAAAAAGAAAAAGAAGTAATTAATAATCGATGTGTGTATTTTGTTGAAAATAAAAGTCAGTCGAAATATTTTTTTATAGGCCAAGAAACTTAATGGCATCTGGTTTCAGCATTTGTCACAAAAATTCATGATCCATTAAACTATGAAAAAAGAACGAAACACGTATCACTATTTATGGGAACACCGTGAAGAATATTCGTGTAAAAATGATTCTCGTATTTGGATATTTGGGACCGCATGGTTGATGGCTCACGGCCACGGGGATTATATTCTTTAGATTTGGGATATCAAGGATTGTACTACATTTTAGGGTGACAAAAATACATGTGATATGAATGACGACGAAACAGCCATATGTGAGACGAGATTTCATTCCACAAGATTATATTATTACCAAACAAAAACTTCATAAGTCTTCTTTTTCTTCGAAATATAGTGTTTTCGCGTTACCTTTAATAATCACCTTAATTAGCTTAATTGAAGTTCGAATATTTAAGTGGTTAAGTTAAGTTATTATTAATCAAATAAAAGAGGTAATGAATAATTTTAAAAACAAAAATCACAATTTCTTGTAATATATGATTTTATCGTCACACAATAGTTAGGATAAATTCCAATCTTTTTGGAATACATGCATACAATCAAGCAAATGAAAAAAGAGGACAGAAGAATCACCACAGTTTATATTCTTCTTCCTTTACTATAATTAAAAAACATCTAACTAGACTGAGAAACACGAAGAGCACGAGGCATTAATATTGGTTCATGATGAACACTGTTGATCCCGACTACAGAGATGGTCTGCATCTTGCAGTTAGCCTCCGTACTATTCAACATCTTCTCCTTCTCTTCCTCCAATCTAATCTCCTCGATTATTCCTATTAATATCATCTCCAAGCTTTGGCCATCGGTCCATTCTCTAATCGCTGCTTTAATCAGCATCGGATTTTGACTAATTAGATCCCACACCGGGAAATTCTTACGTGGCATCACATAATCCTCTGCGGTTAGTTTCAAACTCGGACAGTAATCACCAGCTCCATCTCCAAGGTATATCATCTTATTCTTTCCTTCTTTAGCTAAAGATTGTTGAATCCTCTCAATGATCAAACCCTAAATAAATGTAAACATATATGATTATTAAAATAAGGTTTAGTAGCAGAAACGACCAAAGTGGGTCCATAGATATGACAAGTTTAGACTGTTTTCGGTCATCAAATGACCAAAACATAATATTTTAATGTCCAAACACTTGTCTTCTTTTAATTTTTTTAACAAACTTTGAAACACTTGTCTTTTTGTGGAAAATAAGGAGGAAAATAATAACAAATTGTAACGTTCGTAAAGAGAAGAATAAATGTAAAAGTACCTTGCACATGTTAGGAGGACAAGTGGAATTAGAGCAGCCATGAGGGGTTTTAGTGAAGTCGTGGTAAGGAGAGATTCTCAAGGTGCCACGTTCGTCGACATATCCAGGGTTCGAGTTAATCTCAGAGAAGAATTCACTTATCCCGAGATGCTCAACGATGGTCTCTATAAAGAACATGTTTGCGTCGCTCACTATCCTAAGCTCACACCTGGAAAACCGAACCGTAAATATCGGATCAGAAACGGTGGGTTTTGTCTAATTTGATTAGCAAAAAAATGTATATATCAGACATAAATTGATTGTTACAAATTTTTTTTTTGTTTAGAAATAATAATAACGTAGATTACCCTAATTCATGTGCAGATTTGATGGCAGGGACGACACGTGGATGGATTGGGATTGTTCTCAAGGCTTGTTTGATCTCCTCAATGGTTTTGCCTTGATCATGAAGCTCCTTCATCATACGATCCTGTTATTTTGTAATTTGTACAATTTCCATTAATTTAAGGTTTTATTCGAATCCGGGATGGTATTAAACAAAAACTTTGCAAGATAACAAAAAATTTTACAATGGATTGAAATCGCAAGATAATAATCGAATACACGACCGAAAAAAATCGAGTTGAGTTTATTTGAAAAAAAAAAAAGGAAAATGAGAAAAACAGAGGAAATCAGAGAAGGTAGAACAAACCATGAGTGTGTTCCAAGGCATGGTGGGAAGAAGTTGATTGAACAAATCAGTGAAGCCAAGTTCATCGATCACCCAATTATCGCTATCAACGTTGTCGAAGTCAAAAACAACGACAATGTTGTTGTTCTTGTTATTGCTCTTGTAAGCCATAACTCTTCTCAAGAAAAAATTGGTGATTTCTTTTGATGGATCTCTTGTCTCTCTCTTTGAGTTTTTGTTGGTTTGAGGAGAAGAGAAATGTGGTTTAGGTATTTATACAAAATGAAAGTAGAGGAAAACAATAGGGGGGGATTTTATTGGAGATGCCAATGGAATATTACCTTAAGGTAACAAAAAGGAAGAAGAGAGAAAAATAGAGCCATTTATGTTAACCGTTGGATTTGATGATGTTACGGGTCAAACATGGGTCTTGTATAGAGATCCAACGGTTGCGAGAGCGATTTTTTGCCTTTTTAGAAATTTTTTGGTAAAAGGTTTTTAATAAAAAAAGGTGAGGAGGAGGTAACGCGGGAATAAGAGAAGAATATTCCCAAACCAAATATATGTATATCCTTTTTTTTTTTGAAAAAGAAACCAAAATATATCCTTACTTCAAAATCAATTAAAAAAAAAATCCTTTTTATCAAGGAAAATACTTAAAAGGCAATACTATAGAAGATATATTGACGACACATCATATCATATGACATTCTGTATTATTTCAATCAAGATTTTTTAATGGAATGTTAGATAATTCTAAGTTCTAACCTAATTTTAGTTATATTTTTTATTAATCATTTATAATCTTTTAAGAAATTGATAGTTAGTGGTTATTTTTTTTTGATCATATTATTTTACAATCTTAACATTTACTATTATTTTTAATATTTTGCGATTTGAGATAGCTTTATAATAAATAATGTGATATAAATTATTATAGACAAAAATGGAACTGGATAGGAAGGCACTTGTAAGGAATCGTGAGGGACAAAGATTTAACAAAAATAAGAATATACTACTAATTAAGTACATAGCAGCCTTTTTCGGTGGCTACGTACAGGCTTTCATTGTATTGTTTTCATCTAGTATTTGATTTCTTCGTTATCGATCAAATCATTTTTCTAATTAATTGTACTATATAAGAGAACCCGACGACCACATTTTACCAATACCAGACAGGCGTCCACGATTTAGGACTGAATTATATCTAGCTCCAAAAATTTGACTGATTTCATTTACACAAATTTTGATTTAAGTATAAAGCATTTGGAAAATAACATTTTTCCTTTTGGTGTGTGATTTTCGTATGTAAAAAAAACAAGGAAACTGCATAAAGATTTGAAAAAACGTTGGGAGTTAATGTTTTCACCTAATCAACAAATGTTTTAGAAAAAAGAAATAGATATCGATAAATGAATTAGTTGTTGACTCTTGGACTTGGAGAACCTAAGCAACATGAGTCTTGGACTTGGAGAACCTTACTGCAACTTCGACCTCTCACACTTAGATTCCTCAGGTGCGAAGTGGGTAACGGTCAGCAAGTAAGTTTCTGGTTTGATTGGTGGACTCCACTAGGTCCACTAATTCAACTAATGGGACAATCTGGTCCAAGGCAAATAGGTATCCTCATTTCATCAACAGTCGCTCAAGCATGTTCTCCTACAGGGTGGCTCATTCAATCTGCACGCTCTCCCCAGGCGGAGACTCTGCAAATCCACCTCACCACATTAACCCCTCCGAGTCTCTCAAACACACCTGAAGTGTTCCTTTGGAAAACTGAAGAGGAAGAACATTCTAGTTTTACCACAAAGAAGACTTGGGAGGTGCTTAGGCAAAGGCAAGAACCACCCCCGTGGGCAAATCAGGTTTGGTATAAAGGTAATATCCCGCGTCATGCTTTCATGCTGTGGATAACACACCTAAACAGGCTACCAACAAAAACAAGATTAGCAAGTTGGGGCATGTACCTGGACACAACCTGTTGTCTGTGTGGTCGTGATCCAGAGTCGCCAGACCATCTCTTCCTTCACTGCGACTTCAGTGAGCTGCTATGGTTAGAGGTAACTCGGCGGTTAGGATACACTCCCTTTGTTTCCACACATGGGATGCTTTCTCGGCTTGGATGGACATCAAAGACACCACTTCTCCACAAACGCTTCGTCGTCTTGTTGCTCAGGCGCTAGTCTACACAATTTGGATTGAAAGAAACAACAGGATGCATAACAATTTATCCACCCAGCACAGGTTCTCTTCAAGGTTCTTGATCGGCAAATACGGGATGCCATCCTCGCAAAGGCACATCGGAAAATTTTCAAAAGGCTTTTGCAAGTGTGGCTTAGAAATCTATAGATCATATTGATACTTTCGGTCTATTTGCAGATATCCCATTGTTTTTATTTTTTTGGACAAAGGTTATCTTCTGTATCAAGCTTTTGTAATCACTACAATTAGATTTTCTATAATAAAAATTCACATATTTTCAAAAAAAAAATGAATTAGTTGTTGGATCCGTGACACTAGAGCAATGGCAAACTCATAAGCTTTGCCACCTAATAAGATATCTCAGAAACACGTTGCCTTGCAATATGTGATTTACAAGACGCGTCAGCGTTTCTGAACTTAGCAAACGTGATATCCGTATCTGCTTTGAATATGTAATATAAAGGGTCATAACTTACTAACATAAATAANAAAAAAAAAAAAAAAAAAAAAAAAAAAAAAAAAAAAAAAAAAACTTACTAACATAAATACCCATGAGTTTTATTTATTTAGATTAGTAACAAAGTGTGTAAAACGGTAATGAAAGAGTTTCAGACAATTTCACATTTAGAGCAAACAAATCCCTTCTATTTCGCAACAGAGTATCTCACGTTAGATATAATGTGTTGTGTTGTGTGTGATATAATCAAACTTGAAGGCTATTTTTATAAATTGGTAAGAATTATGAGTTTTAGGGAAGAGCTAGTCTCATGTCTAGCTAGTAGCTATACGCTTTCATGTATCAGTATCACGTGATAGTTAGTTTATCGATTTCTAAAAAGTAAAATTTGATTCCCAACAACAATACATGTCTCACGAACTATAGTTTGACACATACTTATTCGGTAACCTAACAACACTGACATTGAGAATCGGCATCTATATACATCTATACGCTCGTGATTCCTTGTTTCCGTTGATTTTTATTGTATGGCAAAAAAAATATGACAAAACAGAAAGTTTGTTAGATATTCTCATCTTATAGTTACCACTATTATATGCGATTCGTAAGAATAAGATTTGTGAATTTTAGAACTGCGGCCAAATCTTGTTCTTTTTCTTAATCAAATTATTTTAGTTTTCCAAAAAGCAAAACAGTTTCAAAAGTAGATTCGTTCTTTTCTGTTTGCGACATGTCACGCGTGTCCCATTAAAATCTTAATCGCACTTACTTAAAGCTGCCAAGTTCCCAAGTATCGTGCAGTCCAATAATCCAGGGTCTAATTATAATAAACTGGAGTAATAGTTAACATTTTACGTACACGACATTAGAAGTGTGTGCTACGGAAAACTGAATCACGCGAGTGTATGTATACCAAGTAAGAATATTACGAGTGATCATACATATTTTTGTTCTCGTTTATTAACTGATCTCACACAAGACTAGATTCTATATAACATTACAAAAACACTTATTAGTACAAACCAGACAATAAGCTATATGATTTATGTTTTATCTAAAATCTTACAGTCACATGCTTTATCTAAATTCTATAAATGCATGCATAGGCCCACGACGACGCTGTGTCTTTTCATCCATTAAGGCAACCAAAAATCAACTATTCGTCCATTTTATTGCACCATTTTGTTCTGCTTTAACTTTTACTCTGTTTTATTATTTTTTTTTAAAATAAATTTACTGTTTATTACTGTTGCTGATTTTATATAATAACTTTCCTATTTTATACAGATATACTAGTATTTGACGCGTAGCGCGGGAGTTAGATTAAGGTGTGATATGTGCCTTTTTGGTGAATATTTTTTTATGTGTTTTGTTAATTTCTCATTATATCTATTTTTCAATTTCTTTCGTTTGTTTTTGTTATTTTTTTTATGGTGATTTTGCCTTTCTTTCAGCTTTTTTGCATTAAATATATTGTAGTCATTAGTTTTATATTTTTATTTTAAATTAGTTATATTTCTTTATAATTTTGTTTTGCTTTTCAGTTATTTAAATTGCATATGTGTAGATTTAATGTATAAGTTGATGTGTGGATGTAATTGATTTTTGTGCATTGTTTTTTTGTTCGTCATCTGTTGGATTGATTGTTTTTCTGCATTTTTTTTATACGTGGTTGTAATTCCTTGTTTTTTTTAAGAATATGTATCTAACGAAATTTGTGACAAATGTTTGTCAATGCTTTTGTGTAATTTTTAGTAAGGTTTTAAATTTACTTACATTCCGGTGCTAATTGTTTTTTTGTATTACATTCATTGGGCCCAATATCCGTTTAGACCTTTAAAAGTAGTGGTCTATTGGATGTATTTGTCCTTTTGGGAAATAGTCCGTGTCTTGTAACTGTGTTTTTTCTGGATTTAATTCTCTAGTACCCCTATCTCAAGAATTCTTTTCTACACATCCACTTTAATTCTACATACCCGTCTTCTTTAATGAAAAGACGAGACTACCTCTCTAACAATTTTTAAATAAAAATCAAACATCCTAGGTGTACAAGTTGCACCTGTTGCACCAGTTGTACCCGTGACACCCTAGCTGTACCCCGCATAGTAGGATTCGAACCCTGGGCGCGCGCGTGCGCATGGAGCTCGCAACCACTGAGCTACTGTGTTTTTTATTGAACACTTACTATTTTAATTATATTTAACCTTTAACAACCTTCATTAAGGGTAATATTGTCTTTATACCATTGAGGAGTTTTTGAGAAATTGTTTTGATGGATAGAGGGATATGAGATTTTGGTCCGTTTTTTCTTCTTTGTCGTATATCGCTAGTTGAACGGAATGGTGTGTATCAATATTTCGATCTACTGGATAGTAGAAGGCTGGTAAATCTTATTTTGATGGGCGTACTTTGTTTTGAAGCATCTATTGTATCGATACAAAAAACTTAAATTTTATTCGCGTCTTTGGGGTGTTTTCGTCTTGGCTTCGCATCGTTGGTGGGTAATCGGTTCTCCCCTGGTTAGTTCGTTGAACATCTGTGTTAATTGGTTCTCTCATGTGTACTTTGATTCTCTAATTAATTAATCGACTCTTTTAAGAAGGTAGTTGTAATTTTAGTTTCATTAAGACCATCTCTGTATTTGCCTGGATTTACGGTGTTTTCTATTTTGCTCTATTTGGAATTTCTCGTTTTTTTGTTGGTTTACGTTTGCATATGTATTGATTCTGAAATAGTATTGGTTGTTTGATAGCTTGGGGATGAGGTACCATGTGATGCAGGGAGGAAACACTCTGGTGAAAAAAAGGGTATGACCCTGAGGTTATCGACATCAGGTCGCTGAAACCATTCAACCTCCACACAATCGGAAACTCAGTAAAGAAAACACACCTGGTTTTGATCGTGGAGGAGTGTATTAGAACCGGTGGGATTGGCGCAAGTCTTTTACAGCTGCCATTAACAAAAAAATTTCATGACTATTTAAATGCTCCGGTGATGTCTTTGTCTTTTCAGGACGTTCTGACACCTTATGCTGGTACACTGGAGGAGTGGACCGTGGTTCAACCAGCTCAGATCGTGACCGCTGTTGAGCAGCTTTGCCAGTTAATTCATACTAATCCGGTGAACCAATATTTATCATTTACATCTCCATTTTCTTTCTCTTTAGTTTAGCTTGTTAAAGAATTTGTCCAAGTGGAAATTGGTTTTGTTGAAGTTTTATCTCCTTTGTTGTGTTTTGGAATATTTTTTTTGTAACTTAGAGAATGTTTTGTTTGTTAATTTACCTCCCACATCATAATCTCCTTACGTCCACTCCTCTTTACTCTGAGTTTCAGCTTCACGAGCTTGTGATTGTTGAACGTTTGCCTTAGGGAGATTATTTAAATTGTGAAACCAGCTTAAAGGTTCCCTTACATCCTCGGTATCAAGTAAAATGATCACTTGATCTTTTCTCAAGTCTTGTTTTGATTTATTTCAATAAGATTGGATCTTTATTCCTCTATCATCCATCTCCAGCCTCTTGACGACCGTGGATACTCTAGAGTGGAGTTTGGAGAGCCAGACTTGTTCTTTTTCCCGAGCCATGTACAAACCACCGACATGAACAGAGAAGATGTTTGGTTTTGTCGATTGGCAGATCAAAGACTGAAACCAGCTCTATTTTCTGGGATATCCCTGCTGGAATTAGGGATCATACAAAGTATGTTTCCGCCTTGACATTCGCAGCAATGGTTTTGTCTACAATTTCAGTTCTTGTGGCATCGGTTTTGAGCTCAAAGGTTGAATCTTGTAAAAAATCAAAGTAGTCATAATAACTCAGTTTTTTTGGTTTCAGACTTCTTTGTGACAGTCATTTGAGTCAATTTTTTTGTTTCCGCTCAGCACAGATGAGGGAATTTAAACTAATCCAAAACCATGACCTTGCATGATCATTCTGATTTATCAAACCGGATAATTCATGAGAAACACATACTTTCTCTCAACTCCAGCAAAAAGTTTGCACAACAAAAAATCCAAACATAGAGCCACTCTATTACATGAACCAATGAACCCACATGCCACCCACAAACCGAACCGAAGCAAATCACACTACAAAGCCAACTTCTACGTATTGTCTTCAAAATGTGTTATATATACCTAGTAGTTCCACTCACTGACACTTTTAAGATCGATGAAATCACCCAAAAGACTTGTTCTTGGTTTTGAATCAAGCTGCGAGTACGATGATCACAAACAGGAGTACAATGCCAAATATCACCAAGAGGCTCTTGGCAAGAGCAAGCATGTCTGCGTGTAAACAAGATCAAGACATAAGAGCGTGGCCTAATCTATCCGAAAGGTTTCCTAAAAACCATTCATTCACTGTATTGCCTGAAAAGTTTGAGAGTTTTACCAGAGATCAGTTTGACCTTTGTGTCTTCGCGGCTTGCGCCAGCTGAGTTTTGCCTTTTGAAGTTGCAGCACGGGAGTTATCGATGTGAGTACCGATATCATCTGCAAAAATTAAATAAAAAAGAAAGTGAGTTTTATAACTGTAGATTTGATAAGGACATGTTCATATTGAGTTTATTAGATTTTACCTATCATGACTCCTTGATCGTTAACCAAAACCGCAAGATCTTTGAAGATTTCATTAACCTCGCCAACTTGATTATGGATTTCTTGTATTCCTTGCTCTTGTTCTTCAATCACTTCTTCATTGAATGCAATCTCGTTGTCTAACAACACAAGTTCCTGCCTGCACCACAATTTTTTGAGATGTCACAACATAAGTCACATCTCAAACAATGGAGAGAGAGATGTGTCAAAGATCTGTTCTTTATTACAGTACCACCTACCTTTTAGACTCCTGAAGTTGTGCCCGCTGTCCTGGGGCCTTATCTACCTCACTGATCGTGTAACTATATACCAAACCAACCAAGACAACTATGGAACATCATTATCAAAACCAGACAAACAATTCACAAAAAAATGAATGCTTTTGATCTCTAATCATTGATTCAGAGTATAAAAAACCACATAAACAACAACAATGGTGTTACCTAGAGGTAATAGCGGATTGAGGAACAAAGGGGGCATAGGTGGTTTCTCTTTCAGCAGCGGTTTGTTGAGCTTTCTGAAACTCTTTTAAAACAGCTTGAAAGTCCTTTGCAAGCTTAGCATCTGCAATCTTCTTACTTGGCTACACACACAAAACAACTCTCAATCATCAAAGAGACGAAGACAAATATATTGACAAAACTCGGGATTTCTCTTCATCTTTTAGTAAGGATAAATCAAAGAGACGAAGACAAATATATGAAACATGAAATTGGAGAAGAAGACATTATATAGATACACGAATTAAAGATAGCGTAAAGGGTCTTCAATTGAAAGAACGAGCATTGAAGGGGATGAATTACAGTAAGAGAAAGACGTTACAATGGAGATCGAAGAGAGCGAAGACAGCGAAAGGGTGTGGAAGATGAGAAGGGCAGGGACGCTTCAGGTCCTCAGCGCCGTNAGAGGCTCTTGGCAAGAGCAAGCATGTCTGCGTGTAAACAAGATCAAGACATAAGAGCGTGGCCTAATCTATCCGAAAGGTTTCCTAAAAACCATTCATTCACTGTATTGCCTGAAAAGTTTGAGAGTTTTACCAGAGATCAGTTTGACCTTTGTGTCTTCGCGGCTTGCGCCAGCTGAGTTTTGCCTTTTGAAGTTGCAGCACGGGAGTTATCGATGTGAGTACCGATATCATCTGCAAAAATTAAATAAAAAAGAAAGTGAGTTTTATAACTGTAGATTTGATAAGGACATGTTCATATTGAGTTTATTAGATTTTACCTATCATGACTCCTTGATCGTTAACCAAAACCGCAAGATCTTTGAAGATTTCATTAACCTCGCCAACTTGATTATGGATTTCTTGTATTCCTTGCTCTTGTTCTTCAATCACTTCTTCATTGAATGCAATCTCGTTGTCTAACAACACAAGTTCCTGCCTGCACCACAATTTTTTGAGATGTCACAACATAAGTCACATCTCAAACAATGGAGAGAGAGATGTGTCAAAGATCTGTTCTTTATTACAGTACCACCTACCTTTTAGACTCCTGAAGTTGTGCCCGCTGTCCTGGGGCCTTATCTACCTCACTGATCGTGTAACTATATACCAAACCAACCAAGACAACTATGGAACATCATTATCAAAACCAGACAAACAATTCACAAAAAAATGAATGCTTTTGATCTCTAATCATTGATTCAGAGTATAAAAAACCACATAAACAACAACAATGGTGTTACCTAGAGGTAATAGCGGATTGAGGAACAAAGGGGGCATAGGTGGTTTCTCTTTCAGCAGCGGTTTGTTGAGCTTTCTGAAACTCTTTTAAAACAGCTTGAAAGTCCTTTGCAAGCTTAGCATCTGCAATCTTCTTACTTGGCTACACACACAAAACAACTCTCAATCATCAAAGAGACGAAGACAAATATATTGACAAAACTCGGGATTTCTCTTCATCTTTTAGTAAGGATAAATCAAAGAGACGAAGACAAATATATGAAACATGAAATTGGAGAAGAAGACATTATATAGATACACGAATTAAAGATAGCGTAAAGGGTCTTCAATTGAAAGAACGAGCATTGAAGGGGATGAATTACAGTAAGAGAAAGACGTTACAATGGAGATCGAAGAGAGCGAAGACAGCGAAAGGGTGTGGAAGATGAGAAGGGCAGGGACGCTTCAGGTCCTCAGCGCCGTCGTCAGTTGTGGAGTATTATCGTCGAGAGGAGTTGCCGGCCAAAAAAACAGGGCTTAGTCGATAATGTCACAAAATTGAGATAACGAATTGGGCTTTCTCAGTTCGAAAATATGGGCTTCTTTCAAGAAATGGGCTTACGAAATAAAGGGGTATGCTAAGGTGACAACACCAGGAGTGAAAAAACTATACTTTATATATATATATATATATATATATTTGACTGTTGCTTATTTTCTCCACTAATTTTATTTCAGAAAACAGATCATTAGCTTTCCCAAAAAAAATAAGAAGGAAAAATCACTGATAGGTGAGGGTTCTAAATAATCTTGTGGTGATTATTTCATGAACTAGCTCTTTTAATTTATAGTAAACGTTCGAGTTTGGAACGAGCAAGATATATAGGCGACTGCCATACATACAATAATTAAATATTCAAAAGTACTATAAAAAAAATTAATTAATAAAAAACACCACAATTGTGAAAAAGTTTCAAGAAAAGTTTATAAAGAATTATTAAAAGATTTAGTAGGATTGTTATTAATAACCAGAAAAAATAGTAAGAGGTTAGTATTCCTCGCTTGTCGATTAATCCTTACTAATCAGAAGTTTATAGTATTTTTGGATCGTGATGGTAATTTACTAATTTTGAAATAATAAAACTATGTGATATCGTTGAAGATTTCTCTATGATATTATTTGTTTCAATGAAATAAAGTATATAAATGGCTAATTTCTAGCCATATAAATAAAACTGATGTTGAAAATACAATCAAAGACAAAACATTTGATATTTGATTAGGTGAAAAGAATTTCAGTAACCTTACTATTCAAAAAAAGAAATTTCCACTAATTATAAAAGGAGAAACTGACAAAAAAACCCATCTTTATAAATGAAACGAAAAATATCATATCTTTGACCCAAAAAGAGAAAATTATTGTTCTAATAATTTCATCTTTACAAGACTATAGCTTCAATCATAAATGGGAAACGGAGTACTAATTAATTGCTACTTCAACCATCCATGGAGTCCAGAAATGTTAATAGACACTACATGAGAAATGCTCAAAGTAATAGAAATTACAGGACATGTCACATGTGAATCACAACCATCGATCACATTAGGGCTGTTCTTCTCTATAGCTTTTGCCCAAATAATTTATAATATATATTAAAATGATTTCTTCATAGTTCAACTCGTTACAGACAAAACCGAAGATACAAGTCTCTAAGATTATCACACAGCTTCTGCCTTCTATGCACAAAAGGATGTAACGAATAAATCAAACTGCACACACACACAAAAAAAGGAAGAAGCCTTTTGGCATTCTTTGATTCTAATATTTTCAGGTTAACGGCGCTCCGAGTCTTCTTGTTGTTCTTGTTCAGGTTTTGTCATGGAAGTAAATTCACCAGAAATGCTTCTCAAGAGCTGTTTACAGTACATGTCTTGTGCTTGTGTCACATTCTTCACACGACTGGCTCTAACCCAAGCAGGTTCCTCAGGGACGAGACGAGAGAGACCAAATTTCAGAAGCAAGAGTACATGTTCCATGATGAGAATTGCAGCGAGCCCTGGTTCGATCTTCCATTTGCCTTCTTGGTCATATAAGCATACCAAGAGTGCTGAGTTTGTGCAAATGGACATTACTACTAGAAACTGAAAACACAGAAGAAAGAAATCACTAAATGCACTGAGATAGAAATAGTAATATAGGATCGCTATTTTCTTGCTATCCATTGTACCTGCCATATGTTTAACCAAGCTCCAATTGTTGCAGCAGCACGAGGAAGAGGTCTACGAAGTGTCACCAATAGCTTTAAGGCATTTGTTCTTATTTCCATTATATTGCTCTGTTGTACGACATAAATTCATGACTTTAAGAGAAACAAACGAAAACTTAAGATGAAATTGAGGAAGTGATATTAGAGAATGTAGATGTTACCACTGCAGCAAGGGCAAAAGCAAGAGGGAAGGCACAAGCAAACATCATGATCATTCCAAACTGCAAAGCCAGCTCGAGCGAATCTGCAATGCAAAAGGCAATTTCACATTTCGATATTTTTGAGCTGAGACATTTTCAAGCTACATCCAAACAAATCACACAAAACCATTGACTTCATATATTACCATCAAAAAGTCCATCTTCAAGTTCTACTCCAATGCTTGCAGAATATGTAGGCTTGAAATATTCCTTCTCCACTCTTGAAGCTATTTGAATCTTTCCTGTTGATGATCCACCTTCACGTTTCTTCTTCGTCCTGGAAAAAGAAAGAAGCTATATTAATTTCTTACAAGTTTTGAGCATACGCTTTATAAGCTGTTTAGGTGAAATAAAGAGCGTACCTAGCTTTATATTTTCTGTAGCTGTACTTAAGATAAGGTAAAGAACCATCCATCAAAGTCCAGAAAACCTGGAGAAAATTAACTTTTAAACATATGCAGGTAACAACATCTTCAGAGGAGAGTTTCTAATCACATCACCATCTTTCTTGTTACCTGTGAGATTATTAACCGTTGGATCAATACTTGTCGAAGTGTCATGAAGTTTCGATGTAAAAGAACGTGGTAGAAGATCCCAATGTATGTCTGCATAAAATAGAGCCCGAAAACCTGCAATGTCGAAAATTTCCAAAGCAAAATGATTAGAAAATAGAAACAGTGCTCTGTAAAAAAGTGCTGTCCTTACTTTGTAGATTAAACTGTTAGCTCGATATTCCACACTCTCGTTGATTTCTCGATTTATGAGCTTGACAGATACTTTGCCTCCCAATCTAGTGAGGTACTGAATAACTAGAAGGTAGATAGCTGTCAAAATATACCTGAAACCATCATAAAAAAAACTGTCATGATTCCAACTTAGTTGCTAAAACATGAGACTGGTAAAGCTAGTAAAGAAAAAAACGAGTAAGCGCTCACTTGACAACATCAGATGTGATAATCTCGTAAATATGAGCATACGCCAGCTCAAATGGAAGTTGGAGGCAGATAATGCTCATGATAACAAGAACATCATTCCTAAACCTCTTGCGGTAAGCAAACCATTCATATCTTTGATACGCTGCCTTCTCTTTGGATCTCTCATCTCCGATATTCTTTATAAGCTCCTTTGGAAACGGAAGGGAGCTCCATTCCATTCCGAGAAATCTATATCCTTGACTGGGGCCAACTAAACAATTGATCTGCCATCTATTGGTAGAGAATCGACAACAAGAAATGAAATCAGAAAATGAAAAGAAACATTAAACTGTTGCATAGTTATGCATCAGTGTAGGGGAATCCCACCTAGCTAACAAGGCCGCGTTTTTGCGTTTCCAGAACTGTAGAAACAAGGCAGCCCAGAGTATTGTGCTCACAAAGAAACTTGGGAGAGCAAGAAATTGCAAGGATCTGATCAAAGAAAGATTGAAAATAAGGTGTGGCATTATGTCTAGTAGTATTTACTTACAAGCTTGTAACAGAATTAAGAACTTACCCAAAATTAACCATCTGGACTATAAACCCAAGCAAGGCTGGAAATATCAACCATTGCGTATACATTCCCAAGAACGAAAAGTAGACTCCAATCTGTGATTTTCCTATGTGATGAGTTTCACAATGCTTTCTGTTACATATAGGATACTAAGATTTATATGTGTCTACCTTTGCACCGAAGTAAGAGTAGATCTGATCAGTTGGTTGGTTTGTAAAGTTCCACCAATTTAATGCCCAAGTTTGGAGAAGTTCCTTCCTCTTGAATTCATCTACAAGCAAAACGTATTTGTGTGAGAATTTTAAACCATTCTAAAGTCTAGACTGGTTGTAACCCAACAGGTACAAAGGATTAGCTTACCATGAAGAGGAAACATTTGTTTAATGACGCCCTCTGATTCCAACCTTCGAACTAATGATTCCCCTGCTGCCCAACAAAACTCTCTGCCATCAAGTTTCAGAGTGACATCGTACCCACCACAGTTTACCTATAAGTCAAGAATTCATTTGCTGTGTCATGACTCAAGAACACTGTAAATTGACATACTAAAGCAATCGAAAACATGTTAACAGTTCAATCAACGATGTATAATAACAATATAAAAGATACAGAGAGACAGAACTTACAATTCCATAAAGAAGATGTTGATAGCACCGAAAACGTTCAAACCAGCTAAACAGTAAACCATCAGGTTGCCGAAAGAAAGCCTCAGACCCTTGCATCTCAAAGGGCAGATCAATTCCTGAATTGAGGATAACCAGCAAACTTGTGAGGAACACGAAATGAGGCTGCGCTTAACAGATGTTCATTTATCAAGTTAATCCCGGAATCAATATTTACCTAGACGAGTAGGTTTGCGTATATGAAGCTCTGCTGCTGCATTGCCCAAGGTCTCCAAGGGAGCTGCTACCTGAAGAAATACTTAGAGTTGCAGTTATCTCTCATAGAAGCAAAACAGTCAATTCTACAGATTTATGGCTAAATAAGTCACCAAACGGTTGAATCCTAATACTAGATACCGTTAGACATAATTATCAAGTTTTATATCAAACAAAATTTGTATTCCTCCAAAAATTCACTCTTCCAGGACCCTCCTCGACCTCCAGATTAGTACTTTCATGAGACAACATGCAAGAATTTCGACTTGCACTTGAGAAAAAAAACCCTAGGAAGAATCAATATTGAGACTTCACCCTTGAAAAACACTATGTGATCACAAATTAACAAGTAAGTTGGGAAAAGTAAGATGAAACAAAGAAAGGACCGACCTTGAGAAACTCATCTGCGAGACCGACGACTCTATCAACAACCATCCCTCTCTTCTTAAGTTCAGTCACCAAAACCTCAACACAGTTTCCTTCTTCTTCCAGAACCCGCTTCGGAACCACCATTGCAACCTCGTGAACGACTCGCTCCTCACCATTACTCCCATTCATCTCCAAAAAACCCCCAATCACACAAGGCAAAAAAAAAAAAAAAAAAAAAGCTTCACGAAACTTGGCTAAGTTAGCTGAAAGCTTCTAACTTTCCTCTAATTTTTTTTTCCAAGATCTGACCCAAATGCCTTAATGAGTATTCACCAAAGGTTCTAACTTTTTTTTCCTTTTCCACTTTTTTTTTTTCTAAACTACTTTTCTAATCTAATTTTCCGGTTTCTGGGCCATAAAAGGGGATCAGGGTTTTAATTTTTAAAGTCGGAACACTGCAAAAATCAAGAATACGATTTCGAAAACATCGAACTTATCACACATCCCTCGCGAATTTCTTTGGGGAGTTTTTTTTTGGCACAGCTTCTTGCGTTTAATCCAACAAAAAAAAAAACGTTTCTGGAAATTGGAAAAGACAAAGCTTTGGTTTTTAAATTTGAAAAATTGGATTTTGAAATTTGGAAAGAAATTTAGGAACAATTTAATTTAACATGCAAAATTCCAAAAGAAGTTCGGTATGAGTTGGCACGCAGACGATGACTGATCCATCGTGTACAAAGCGTGACACATCGGACGGTGCTTAGTCACTTTTAACACGTGTGCCTTGTGTGTGTGACTGTTTAAAACGTAAACCGGGTATGACCGACGTTTTGATTGAACCGGTTAATTCCGAATCGAACTAAGAAAACCAAAATTGACTTTATTAGCTTCCCTTCTTATCTCTCAAATGATCTCTTCTTCAATCTCTCTTCAAAACATTAACAAACGCGTCAAGATATTTTTCCCAAATACAGAGAAAACCCTAAAGTCTCCATTTTTTTTTTGGGTGATAATTTCTACAGGAGGGAGATCTATAGAGGAATCGATTCAAACATGGGTAACACAGATAAGCTGATGAATCAGATATTCGATTTGAAATTCACGTCCAAGTCTCTTCAAAGGCAATCGAGGAAGTGTGAGAAGGAGGAGAAAGCTGAGAAATTGAAGGTGAAGAAGGCGATCGAGAAGGGTAACATGGATGGTGCTCGGATCTATGCTGAGAACGCTATTCGTAAGCGTAGCGAGCAGATGAACTACCTTCGTCTCGCTTCTCGTCTGGATGCTGTTGTTGCTCGTCTCGATACCCAGGCTAAGATGACCACCATCACCAAATCCATGACCAATATCGTCAAATCCCTTGAGTCTTCTCTTGCCACAGGTATTTTCATCATTGTTTCTTTTGCTGTATTTGGATGATCTGATTATTATCTTCGGGTGCTGCTCATAGGTTAGTATAGTGTTTACAAAAGAAGTCTCCTTTCTCATGCTGGTTGAAAAATTCCGAGTTTTAGTATTGTTTCTGTCGGTGGGTTGTGTTGCTGATCATTTAGTTAGGGCTTAATTTTTGTGAAACCGAGGTTGGATATACATAATCACCATGGTTTAAACCGTATTAGTTATGAGTTAATATATTTTAAGGGAATGTAAACTTTAGGGATGCTTCTGAATAGACAGGAAGGTTTTGTTCTTGTGGAAAGACATGAAAGGGTTCATCTTTTTGTTCTTTCTGTGATAAAAATAACCCTTTAGTCTGAGTTGGGCAAATGTATTCACTTCGTTGTATTCAATTTTGGTTCTTATCAGGCAATCTACAGAAGATGTCTGAGACGATGGATTCATTCGAGAAGCAGTTTGTGAACATGGAGGTTCAAGCTGAGTTCATGGAGAACGCGATGGCTGGTTCAACTTCCTTGTCCACTCCAGAAGGAGAAGTCAACAGCCTTATGCAGCAGGTTGCAGATGACTATGGTTTGGAAGTCTCTGTGGGACTTCCTCAGCCTGCTGGTCATGCCATTCCTACTAAGACAGAGGAGAAAGTCGATGAAGATGATTTGTCGAGGAGGCTTGCAGAGCTTAAAGCCAGAGGATAAGTTCGCTAACCGACATCCTTGCTTGGACGATCTGCCGCTTTGCACGCGATCCTTGTCGAATTGTTGCTGCTATTATCCGCAAACACGGGCTTATTTGTGTATATTGCTTACTTTGAAATATGCTTTGTTTATAACTTAATATGAAAAACCTTCGTGTGTTTTTAGTTTTTACCATTACAATGATATGCTTTCCTTTTGAATTGTGTGCATTAAAGAGAGTATCTTTGGCAGTAACTTTTGGTCTTATGGACTATAAGATACATCCAACATCCTTATTCGTAGAGTCTATCTAGTACATTCTATGCAGATATGCTATCTGATCAAGTCTGTGCAATAGACTTTATGATGCTACTATCCTTGTGAGCCAGTGAATCTTCTTCCGAAGCTTGTTGACCATCTTGGTTGATTTAGGACGTGAAAGATGGAACCCGATGGAGTCAAGGTACCAGCCGCTCCTACCGTTCATGCCAACAATGCGTCCTCCATTGACTGAGAAAGTGAAGGGTGTTCCTTGTTCAACTCCGTAAGGTCCATAAACTTGTTTATTGCTTTTGAATGTCATTGATCTAATGACAGGGGTGCCACTATTAACCATTGGACAGTAGTAGCCACTCACGCCAATCAGATACTCGTCTGGGTATTGCAGCTTTATCTGCAAACACTCGGTTCATTTTAAAGAAGCCAAAATCTAAGAGAGACAGAACNTGTGTGCATTAAAGAGAGTATCTTTGGCAGTAACTTTTGGTCTTATGGACTATAAGATACATCCAACATCCTTATTCGTAGAGTCTATCTAGTACATTCTATGCAGATATGCTATCTGATCAAGTCTGTGCAATAGACTTTATGATGCTACTATCCTTGTGAGCCAGTGAATCTTCTTCCGAAGCTTGTTGACCATCTTGGTTGATTTAGGACGTGAAAGATGGAACCCGATGGAGTCAAGGTACCAGCCGCTCCTACCGTTCATGCCAACAATGCGTCCTCCATTGACTGAGAAAGTGAAGGGTGTTCCTTGTTCAACTCCGTAAGGTCCATAAACTTGTTTATTGCTTTTGAATGTCATTGATCTAATGACAGGGGTGCCACTATTAACCATTGGACAGTAGTAGCCACTCACGCCAATCAGATACTCGTCTGGGTATTGCAGCTTTATCTGCAAACACTCGGTTCATTTTAAAGAAGCCAAAATCTAAGAGAGACAGAACAGAGAATAAGAGAGGAACAAACCTCTGATGTTTTGTTGCCTCCCACACCTCCATGCTTCTCTGATCTTGCAGGTTTACCATTCTTATCGTAGATCACTGTGATGGAGTCAATGCAATGATCATATAAAAGTCTGATCTCACGGACACCATGATAAATCCCGTCATCCCAGGCAGTTCCTCCATTTCCTCCCCAGGGTCCGACGAACACAGTCAGATTCTTGTCACCTTGTTGTTGTTGATCCATGACTCCTTCCTGCTGTTAATTGAGAGCTTACTTTTGTAAACACGATGCAAGGGACGATGCTAAGAAACCAAAGTTTTGCAATAAGAGGAGAACCAAACTTGTTCTTTGCTGCAGAAGAAGCTTTTTGGAACTGAAACAGGTTGTGGATTGTTAAGAACAAGAATTGAGTGTTTCGCTTTTGCAGAAACACATATAAAAAGATGTCAAGCTTCATGGGAAGGTATTGGATTCCTGGACAGCAATGTAAGAGGACGAGAGGTATGCGTTTGATTGTCTTATCTTCCTTTACATAAAGAAGTAGGAGATTCCAGGAAACTTCAAGAGGAAACTTTTACATGGAACAAATTCCAAAAGTGTTCATCATAGTGCCAAAAAAGAAAATTAGAAGAATATTGTCTCTTGTTTTCATATTAGTGTATTACTAAGGTTTAAATTCCTCTAGTATGTCACATACTGTATGTGTATATGTAATATGAACATGTCCCTTGCTCTCTGACATAGGAAGGCTGGATTTTTTAGTATAATGGCTAATCTGAGTACATCTCAATACTGTTGAATAATAGATCGACTATATAGATGAACTACTGTACTCTATTACATGAATTAAGCGAGGAGTCCAATGAAAGACTGAACAAACTCAGTGTAATAACACGTGATAGAGAGCTATAGGTGAACAGAAGAGCAAAAGAATCAGCAAACTAATCCAGAAGAAGCCTATCTGGGGAATCATTTCTATCTCATTCTCTCCCTCAGCATCTTCATCCCCATGTACCTGCAATTATCATATAGAAGTTTCTTTTCAGTTTCACCAAAAAGAACTGATACAATTTCAAAGAGTAATACAGTTGGTAAGTTTCTTCCTACCTTCCAAGCATCATCAAGGTAGCCTGAGGATTAGTCCCTGGAGAGATATTGAAGGTTGATCCATCCACAAGCCTAAGAGAATTAATACCAATGACTTTGAGATCAGAGTCCACTACTTTTCCCACAACAGCGCCTCCATGGTAGTGCCAGATTGTGCTCACAGTCCGTCTGCAGAAATCTGCCATCACTAGATCATTTGATTGGTCCACAGGCAATGGAGCTCCAACAAACCTGAATCTACGGTTCCCAAACCATTCCCTGATCATAAAGTCCTGCATAGCTCGGCTCCTGAGTATTTCTCCAATCTTCCTAGTCCCATTGACACATCTCTCTAGATCTTGTGGATCACTGAAGTAGTTGAATCTAACAACTGGGTTTATCCTCACATCCGTTGAGGCCAGCCTTAGTAAACCAATAGACACTGGACCTAGGATCTTTTCCATTATAGTTGTCACAGGGACGTACAAAGGAGAAGCTGGCGCTCTGATGAACACAGAATGTAAAGGCGAAGCAAACGGAATCACATTGGAAGCAGCCTCCAGAAAAGCCCCTTCCTCAGTAATACCCACCACTTGAATCAGTGAGCTCTCCATTGGAACCGGAGGAACAATGGAGATACCGTTCCTCGGGTTATCATACACAAAATCTCCCACATGAGGCTGGTCAAGAGCCACTGGGATCCCCCAAGTCGAAAGATAACTCCTTGGACCAATCCCACTAAGAAAAAGCAACTGTGGGCTACCGAGTGCACCAGCTGACAATATCACCTCTCCCCTGTCTCGTATCATCGCGTGATGGTAACGTCCCAGCTGATCACGGTAAACAACTCCAATCGCAGATACGTTGGCACCCGAGACACTTGGAGATGAAGCTAGCAGTACTCTCTCTACAGTTGCGTAAACTGCAACTCTAATGTTGGAACTTCTTGCATACCTGAGAAGATCTGCAGAGCTGTGTCTCCTCCCAGCACGATCAAACGTAGACCCTCCGATCTTAGTCCCAACTTTATGCTCCAAGGTAAATCCATTAAACGGATGTACACCAACCTCAAGTAACGCATCCCTAATCGCAGTCTGCCAAGTCCTAAGCTGAGGTCTAAACACGATAGCTCTCTCAACCCACTCATAAGACTGATTCACACTAGTCAGATCCCAATTAAGACCCGAATTCTCAAAGAACTGTTTATCAGCACGGCTATAGAACCCAGCATTGATCGCACTGCTTCCTCCAAGAACACGGCCTCTGGCGTTAGGTACTCCTTCCTCAGAGACGAAAGACTGAGCCGGCGAGTCGAAGTTGTTAACGTCAGTGAGAGTGGTCAAGAAACCATCGTGCGACATCACGTGAGGTCTGTTGTACGGAACGCCGCCACGTTCAAGCAGAAGAACCCTGAAAGATTGCGAAAGCGTGGCGGCAAGTGGACATCCCGCCGTACCTCCTCCGACGATTATGTAGTCGTAGTAATCCTCCGACGCAAAATCAGTTGCGTTCGACACGAATCGCATGAAACTTGGCGCTGCAACGAAGATTACGATAGTAAGAAACAACGATGAAACAGAAGAATCTCAAAAACCAAATCATCGATCATCGTTATCTTGCAAATTACTCAAAAGCGATACAGGGAGATCAAAGAAACATCATCGTCTCTAAAGATTAAAACGATTCAAGCATAAACACGAGATTCAATCGAAAATTTTCTTGGGAAACTTACGTCGACTAGAGCGTGACCTTGCATTAGATCGAGGAACTACTCCAAGAAGAAGAAGCACAACGAACGCCGTGCACAGAAGAGAAGTATCAATCCGTTTCATCATTCTCGCTCTTCGGTTACAAGATTTTTTCTCAGAGAGCAGAAAGAAAATTAAATTTTCTCGGGAAAGAGAGAACTTTCTCAGTTAGGGAGAGAGAGAGAGAGAGAGAGAAACAGAGTCGAAGAAGAAGTTGTTAAAAAAAAAGAAGAAGACTCCAATGGCGCGATTGCTTTCTGTTATGGAGTGTTTCCTCAGCTCTTTAAAGTACTCATAGCCGTCGATGATAACTAAACCCAAGTTTAGATCAGCGGTTGTCAATAGATTGTAAATTTGTAACCTTGCGCTCATCCACATATCTTTGACGGCCGTCAGGAATGGTTTAAGAGTACCGGTTTGATGACTCTGCCAATCAAATTCCGGTTCAATTCGGTTAAGATAAGATGACAAGATTTAGCCACGTGTCATGAGGTTGTGCGGATTAGACTGTAGCCCGTGTTATCACTACCGTACCGTCGTCTACAGAGAGAGCAAAAATGGCGATGGCGATGTTACCGGCGCTCTTCTCTTCTACCTCGATTCTTCTAACCAGCAGAAAAATCAGATGCGGAGCCACCGCAAACAGCGGCGGCGCACTCTCATCGACTTCTTCTGACTCCGATCCTAAGAGAGGTGTCCCCTTGTATAAGCCCAAGTCGTACGAGGTTCTAGCCTCTGACGCCGCCAATTCTCTCGCTTTCGCTCTCCAGGATTCAAAATCTCGTTTGGAGATTGATTTCCCGTAATCCTCCTCCTCTTACTCTTATCTCAATTGTTCGATTTTTGTGTTCATCGCTTGTGGTTATAATGGCGTCTTTTGCTCTAATGTGTAGGCCTTTGCCCAGTAGCATTTCTTCTTACAAGGTAATTTTTTTTTTTGCTATCTTGTTACCGTTGACACTTAGTTTTTTTAGCGATTTGTGGTTGTTGTAACTGTGTTGGATTTGTATAACATTGTTGTTGTAGGGCTCTTCAGACGACTTTATTGATGCTAACATACAGTTGGCCATAACTGTTGTTCGCAAACTTCAGGAGAAAGTAGAGACAAGAGCTTGCATTGTATAATTCTATCTCCTTCATCACTCTATTTATTACTCAGTTCTTCTCATTTTGTTCTTCTGACCTTATGAATATTAAACATGCTTCAGGTTTTTCCTGACAAGCCTGAGAAGCGTAGAGCTTCGCAACGCTTCAAAGCGGCATTTGATTCGGTAGAGATAGAACTTTTAGTTTGCTGTATATAGCATATGTTAGGATATTGAACGCTTAAGTACTTAACAACAGCTTCATTTTGTGTGTGTTTCTCATCAGGTTGATGGCATAAGTATCGGTTCTCTAGATGATATACCTGGTAGTTCTGTCACAAATTTCTTCAGGTCCATAAGGAGTACTCTGGACTTTGATTTTGAAGATGATAATGAAGGTATAGCTAAAACTACAATCCTTTCATCTAATATTTTCCCTTTCCACTTGGATTTTTGCTTATGTTAACAGATGGATTATTGCATTAAGTCATGAGTATTATGTGTTCCTACAGGTTCTTGGGAGCCCAAGGAGCCACCGACCCTTTATATGTTTATCAATTGCAGCACTCGGGAACTCTCTTTTATCGAGAAGTTTGTGGTATTCGAATCCTTCTATCTTTTCTTATCTTAACATGGAACTTGGTTCAGATACATTCACTGGCTATAGTCATTTTTGAATTTTTATTTGTGCCTTCTTAGTCAATCACAATCTGTATGTTGTTGGTCTCTTCTTGCAGGAAACCTTTGCCAGTTCAACCCCAGCTCTTCTGTTTAATCTTGAACTAGATACCCTGCGGTATTACCTCTATTGAGACCTCAATTTTTTTTTTTTGTAACTCAATGTCTCTCTGTTTCCTCACTTCTGGTAACAACTGAACTTTAGTGCAGTGCTGACCTAGGGCTCCTTGGCTTTCCCCCTAAAGATCTGCACTACCGGTTTCTTTCTCAATTTATTCCTGTCTTTTATATCAGAACCAGAGAGTATTCTAAGGTACTTCCCAATTATGATGATAATTTCTCAGCAGCCTTTCTTGGCTGCTTGCATAAATGAAGAAGCTTAAGCTTAATATTTGTTTGTGTTCCTTGGCTAAGACAGTGGCAGTGGCACCGTTTGTGTTGAACTACAATGGAGCACTTTTTCGACAATATCCTGGTAAATGCTAAACTAGTCTTTCCGGGACTAAAGATTAGATATATATTATAACTGTGCCTATATGTACTGTGACTTTCTTGATCACTGAACATGATGTGATGCTATGCTAGTCTCTATCAGATTTGCAGAACCATAGTGGCCTGAACTTGAGAGATTGTTTTCTCTGTTCATATCTGATATGCAAAAATCTAATGCAGGACCATGGCAGGTGATGCTTAAGCAAACCGATGGCTCATTTGCGTGTGTTGCAGAAAGCCCTACTCGTTTCACGCTGGGTGAAGTATGTGCACTGAAAGCATTTAACCTTTTGTATATAGTCGTTTTTCACCCAACCCTCAGAAAAAAGTAACAAGCTTTGATTGATGTGGATACAAACAGACGAAGGAAGAGCTGTTGCAGGTTCTGGGACTACAAGAAGAGAAAGGGAGTTCACTCGAGTTCCTGCGCAGGGGATACAAGGTATTGGTCTAGAATGTGTTTGTCTGTTTATTGAATGTGCACATAGAAGCTTAAACTGGTTGGAACANGTAACAACTGAACTTTAGTGCAGTGCTGACCTAGGGCTCCTTGGCTTTCCCCCTAAAGATCTGCACTACCGGTTTCTTTCTCAATTTATTCCTGTCTTTTATATCAGAACCAGAGAGTATTCTAAGGTACTTCCCAATTATGATGATAATTTCTCAGCAGCCTTTCTTGGCTGCTTGCATAAATGAAGAAGCTTAAGCTTAATATTTGTTTGTGTTCCTTGGCTAAGACAGTGGCAGTGGCACCGTTTGTGTTGAACTACAATGGAGCACTTTTTCGACAATATCCTGGTAAATGCTAAACTAGTCTTTCCGGGACTAAAGATTAGATATATATTATAACTGTGCCTATATGTACTGTGACTTTCTTGATCACTGAACATGATGTGATGCTATGCTAGTCTCTATCAGATTTGCAGAACCATAGTGGCCTGAACTTGAGAGATTGTTTTCTCTGTTCATATCTGATATGCAAAAATCTAATGCAGGACCATGGCAGGTGATGCTTAAGCAAACCGATGGCTCATTTGCGTGTGTTGCAGAAAGCCCTACTCGTTTCACGCTGGGTGAAGTATGTGCACTGAAAGCATTTAACCTTTTGTATATAGTCGTTTTTCACCCAACCCTCAGAAAAAAGTAACAAGCTTTGATTGATGTGGATACAAACAGACGAAGGAAGAGCTGTTGCAGGTTCTGGGACTACAAGAAGAGAAAGGGAGTTCACTCGAGTTCCTGCGCAGGGGATACAAGGTATTGGTCTAGAATGTGTTTGTCTGTTTATTGAATGTGCACATAGAAGCTTAAACTGGTTGGAACATGATGGTATTGCAGTCGGCAACTTGGTGGGAAGAGGATGTGGAGCTTGAGGCATCATCTAATTGGCGTAACTGAACGGTGCCAAGTCATGGATTCATACTTTTGGTAAGTTTGTCTCTCAAGATTGGGAAAATTTAAACTTGTATATGTGCAAAGTTGTAGAGAGAGTTTGGGAGATGTTAATGGGAATGATAAAGGATAGTTTGAAAATATTTTCTATATATAACTCAGTCCAATTATGATAGTGTCTGTTCCACCCGCTTTTATAATTCTTTCTTCAATTCATAGGAAATTGCGAAGAGAAACTATTTTAGGAATAGTTACAATGTAGGCTAGAATACTAAAGATCTCCTTAATTTGCTATACAACGGTCATCTAATTCTCAACTTACAAATTTTCTTGTTAACAATTTGTAGATTCTCTTAAAACCCATATCTAACATTTATGTGCTTCTGTCTATTATTGGCGTCAGTCAAGTTCTATTTTGTTTCCTTCTTTTCTCTCTCCTCTTTCCCTCATCTCACATGGTAACTCCATTTGGTCATCTTTCTTGATCTTTAAGTCTCAGATGAAGAATCATGGGTTGTTCGATATTCTTCTGCTATTCTGTCTCTTTGTCTCGACTTGTATAGTTTCTGTTTCTTGTCTAAACCCAGATGGGTTAACTTTACTCTTGCTTCGGAAGCATTTGGACAAAGTACCACGGAATTACTTCGACATGGAAGACAAATTCATCTGAAGCCACTCCGTGTAACTGGTTTGGTATTATCTGTGATGATTCTAAGAACGTTACGTCTCTCAACTTCAATGGTTCAGGTGTTTCAGGCCAATTGGGTCCTAAAATAGGGCAGCTCAGAAGCTTAGAGATTTTGGATATGAGTTCTAACAATTTCTCTGGGATTATACCTTCCAGTTGAGGGAACTGTAGCTGACTTGTGTACATTGATTTGTCTGAAAACAGTTTCTCGGGTAAGATCCCGGATACTCTTGGTAGCTTGAAGAGCTTGGCCGATCTGTATCTTTCCAACAACTTCCTTACCGGGGAGTTGCCTAAATCCTTGTTTCGAATTCCGGCATTGAACTATCTGCATGCCGAGCGTAACAACCTAACCGGGTTAATTCCTCAAAATGTTGGCGAGGCTAAGGAACTTCTTGATCTGCGATTGTTTGACAATCAGTTTTCTGGTACAATCCCTGAGTCAATTGGAAACTGCAGCAAGCTGGAGATTCTGTATTTGCACAAGAACAAGTTCGTTGGTTCATTGCCTGCAAGTCTGAATCTTTTGGAGAATCTCACTGACCTGTTTGTTGCTAACAACAGCCTACGAGGAACAGTTCGGTTTGGCTCAACCAAATGCAGGAATCTGGTCACTTTGGATTTGTCATCCAATCAATTCGAAGGTGGTGTTCCTCCTGAACTGGGAAAATGCAGTAGCCTTGACGCTTTAGTCATTGTGAAATGTAATTTGTCAGGTAAAATCCCTCCAACGTTGGGTATGTTAAAGAATCTCACAATCCTTAATCGTCTCTCTGAGAGTATCCCTGCTGAGCTCGGAAACTGCACCAACTTAAGCACGTTAAAGCTCAACAACAACCAACTCGGAGGCAGAATTCCGAGTGCATTAGGTAAGCTAAATAAGTTAGAAAGTCTGGAGCTTTTCGAAAACCGATTTTTGGGTGAGATTCCCATTTAGATATGGACGATTCAGTGTCTTACGCAGTTACTAGTCTATCTAAACAATCTCACAGGACAAATACCAACAGAAATAACCGAGCTCAAGAATCTCAAGATCGTTACGCTCTTCAACAACAGCTTTCATGGAGTGATACCACCTGGTTTAGGTCTGAACAGCAAGCTTGAGATTATAGATTTTATTGGTAACAATCTTACATGAGAGATACCACCAAACCTCTGTCATGGAAAGATGTTGACAGTGTTTAACTTAGGATCTAATCGGCTTCACGGTAAAATACCACCATCTGTTAGTCAGTGCAAGACAATAAGCAGATTCATCCTCAGAGAAAACAACCTTACAGGTCTTCTTCCTGACTTTTCTAAGAATCATGATCTAACGTTTCTTGATCTCAATAGCAACAGCTTTCAAGGAGCAATCCCCCGTAGTCTAGGAAGCTGTAGGAAACTCACAACCATCAATCTGTATCGAAACAAGCTCACGGGGAATATTCCTACAGAGCTTGTGATTCTACGGAACCTTAATCTTGGGTTTAACTTATTAGACGGCTCGGTTCCTTCAAAGTTTAGTAACTGGAAAGAGTTGACCACTTTGGTTCTCTCCGGAAACCGTTTTTCAGGGTTCGTTCCGCCTGATCGCCACCCTTAGTGTTAGTGAAAATAAAACAACCATTTATATCGTAACGTTGCTAGACCAAAAATCAGACTTTTTCACATGCGTTTTCAGTAATAATTTAATTATCCAGTGACATTATATTTATTAATAATAACATCTTCACTATCAACTCATTTTTATATGTTTATCTCAATATAAAAATAGATATAATGCATGTTAGTGAGATATTCACAAAAAGTGTTGGTTGATTATATCCAAATTCATATACGACATGTGAATTTAAAATTCTATAAAAAAGAAACGGGGAATCAAAATTCTCTTGTTCTATATATTTTTCTCGGAAGCTTACCTAAGACCAACCCCACTCAAAAACTTGAATCAAAATTCTCTTAATTAAACTAATCATATTATCAATATTAAACTAATCAAGAGAACCCATTAACAACTTAAACTAAATTACTCCTCCAGAAAAGAACCTCTATGATGGTTGCTTAAGTAATAAAATAATGTTTTTTTAATATAATGTTAAATTAGATTCAAGAAAAAATAAATGTTTTTACAATGCAGATGCAAAGTCCTTTGTTTACAAAACTGTTTCTAAAATGTGGTTGCTAATCTTAGTAGAGTCGTGCAGCAAACCATGTTTGAATGGTATCAGCTACACCATTTCCGATCGTGCTTAATCGATTTCGAACATTTTTGTCAATGAGTTGAACCAGCTTCTCCACTGTAGACGAGTGATCGCCATGGCGCCGAGCATTCCTCTCCCTCCATATTGAATGTAATGTGTTCTGGTATGTGTAGGCAATAAGAAACCTTTTTGTCTTGTCAAGCTCAGTTCCGTCCACCAGAGCCACGATGTCTCTCCAATTTGCAGTATACTTATTCAAGAGCAGACCCTTAGCGAGTTGTTCCCACACCTTTCCAGAAAAAGAGCATTGAAAGAACAGGTGGTCAGTTGTTTCAATGGTGTGGTTGCAGAAAATGTAGGATGGATTGGCTGTAGAACTCCACTTTTGCATTCTGTCACCCGTGGAGAGCCTATCTTTCTGAACCAGCCAAGATATAAAAGCATATCTTGGAGTAGAGTAAGGGAACCAAATCGCTTTATAGTGGGAAATATCTGGCTTCGCAGTCCGAATAAGAGAGCAAGTCTCCTTGGTTTTGAAGCCTCGACAGTAAACACCATCTTTCTTTTTCCTCAAAGCAATATCTCGTTCTGCAATGCGGATCAAGGTTTGCTTCTGTATCTCCTCCTCAACCTGGTTGAGTAGCGGTTGTCTGTGTCGCCTCTGCCTAGTCATAACCATAACGTCTGCCACGGTACTCGTTTTTGGGATTCCGAGCGAAATGAGTCCTCTATCTCCAAAGGTGTCATGAAGACATCCCATAGGACACCATTGATCAAACCAAAAAGAAGTTGATTCACCGTTTTTAACCTCCACCCGGTGGAACTGAGAAGCGAGTGTCCTGTATTTCAAGATTTTATTCCATATCCAGGAGCCTACAGAGGATACCAGATTCTCGGACCACAGGGAACCACTCCGTATAAGGTACTTTTTAACCCAGTCCACCCATAATGAATCATGAGCAGAGAGAACTCGCCATATTAATTTCAAAATACTAACTTTATTAGCTTCCTCTATAGAACGCAAACCTAAACCCCCTTCCTTTTTAGGTAAGCAAGCTTCATTCCAAGCTACCTTTGCTTTGTTTGGTTTCAGAGAGGGTCCGGACCATAAGAAAGCAGAACATAACTTGTCAATCTCCCTGATACAAGCTTTTGGAAGTCGAAAAGCAGCAATCCAGAAGTTTGTTAAGCTAAATGTCACCGAGCTCAACAGTTGTAGCCGGCCTACAAATGAGAGTGTCCTAGCTGTCCATGAGCTGATTTGCGAACATATCTTTTCTAGAAGGGGAAGATAATCTGCAACTGACATTCTTTTGGGAAGAAGGGGTAAACCAAGATACCGGACCGGTAATTCCCCAAACGTAAAGGGAAACTGCTGTAGGATCTCAGCCGTTTCACTCTGAGAGATTCCTGCCATGAACAAAGTCGATTTCTCAAGGCTTATTTGTAATCCGGAGTGAGTAGCAAAGTCATCAAAAACCTCTAAGACTCCCTGGACTGATCGTTTTGTCCCATCAGCAAAAACCATGTGATCATCCGCAAAACAGAGGTGGGTGAGATTGAGCAATTTACATTTGGGGTGGAAATCAAACTGTTTAGCTTTAGCGGCTTTGTCAAGCATACAAGAGAGGACATTCATACATATCACGAATAGATAAGGACTTAAGGAACAGCCTTGTCTCAATCCTCGTCGACTACCAAAGTAATAAAATAATGTTTATTAAACCATTTTTTATTAATTATCATATTATAATAAATTATGAAATAATCAAAACAAGAAATAGGTTTTTTATTATTTATATTACATGAAAAAAGAAAACAGCAATATTTTACATAATTCATAAATATAAAACATATTTTACAAAGTCCAGAAATACAAACATAAAATTTCAAATACCTTGGATCTTTCACTAGAGTAAGAAGATTCCTGTTTGCTAAATCAACAACAACAACAAAAGCACTTGTGTCCTCGAGATCATGCAACTCGACCAACACGTTTATGAATGCATCAAGAGGGATCTTCTTGTCTTCAGGGAAAGCACCGAGTTCCAAGAAACAGTCTCTGGTTTTCAGGTCGAGATTTTCTAGACTTGATTCGATTTGAGCAAACACTCTACTGTCATGAGTTTCATCAGCAGGTTCACTCTTAGATAATCTCGTCACTGCACCTTCCCAGTATTTTTCAGATTGGTTTTTCAATGAAGCACCAACAACTTTCAGAGAAAAAGGTAGACCTTTACACTCCCCAACAACCTACCAAATAGAGTCAATATGAGTATCCAAAGAAGAAACAATATTACTACTAGGCATGTAGGCAGACCCATTACCTGCTGGACCAAACTTTTGCTGAATCCTGAAGGGACTGATTTCTGATTGAAAGCAGATAAACAGAACACAGACATTGCTTCATCTTTATTTAGTAACTCTACATCATAGGTGGTTCTAGTACCCGCGAATTTAGACCTTGAGACCACAAGAGTTGAAGTTCCGGGAATATTAAGCATCAGCTGGTCCAGAGATTCCCTTGTCCAAACATTTGGAGATTGTGATACAATCAGAAACAAAACCCGGTTTCCAAAGTGGCCTGTAAAAGCAGCAAACAAGCACCCTTTTTAGCATCAGAGAAACATTATCTCTAATTTCAAGAACTCAACAATAGTTCACTTGAGATTACATAATTGAACATACATACATATGAAGGGTGCTTGTTTGGAGACAATTACAACCACTTACTAATAATGAGACAACAACACCAACATACGGTTCATGAGACCTTAACAAAACACAACACAAAACCACTTCATTCTAATCAAATTTTAACACTAACAAAGCATACAACAAGTGACTAATTCGGTTTTGTGAGTCTGGTTAAACCCACAGAGAAGGAGTCACATAAGTATACCCAAAGTTAAAATCAAACCGTACCAAATTTCTGAGATTTAGCTTATCGCGTGAAATCAATACAATCGGAATTGTAAACCCAATCACAATAGATAAGTAATAATCAGACGAACCTTCTGTGTGTGTGATCCGCCAGCTGCTTGACCTCGCCGTCCCATTAATCCCATCACAGGAACCTTCCGCCATCGTTATCATCGTCGGAGATAGAAGGCCTTGAGCAACGAATCGTCACATCGAGTGGAATCTCGATTGGAACCCAAAACCTCGACATATCTCTCTCATATATGAAGATCTTTCGTGTTTCAGCCGGAAAATCCAACGATTCAAGGTGAATTGGAGAATTTTTACGGTGAAACGGCGAATCGCCATACATATCGCCGTTTCTCTTACAGAGAGAGAGATATGTCGTGAAAGAAAAGAAAAAAATAGAGTAAAAAATTTTTTATTCCTAGTTTTTATTTTTCCCTCTGGCCAATCAGAACCGACTACGCATCGGTTCTCATAGGATTCTCAAAATCCCTCTCGTGGAACCGATTCTCCTAATTTCTAATTTTTTTTTTGGGTTTTTTCTTTATTTTTGAGCTTGAGAATTCCACGGAAAATCCTAGTGGACTTGCTCTTAGTCATGATTTGAAAGTCAATTTGTTCCTAAGCAAACGTTTAGCTGTTCTTATCAAATACTAGTATCCAAAAAGATTGTTAAGCACCAATTACACGAATGATATCAAATTAAAAAATTAGATAGTGGACTGTGTTGTTAGCGTATGCAATCAATTATTCAATGGTTGGTACTTGGTAATGCGTTCTTGGTACTGAATTTAATAATGGACCCAAAACCTACCCAACTCCCACAAATTGACTATTCACCAACCAAATAGTCCAATTATTTAATGAAATGCTTTTTTAACTTCGTTATTGATGTGTTAACAGTTTCTTACTCTTTTTGGATAAACTTGTAAAACGACATCGTCGTAGAATATTGAAAAGATTCACGTTTCACACTAGGAATCAAAGAAACAGAGACGACTTCTTTCTATAAAAACACGTGTGTCTGAAAACGGAAAGAAAGAAGACTGAATGAGAAACGTCGTGCAAAGAAGAAAACGCGTTGAAGGAGGTTAAGGTCTCTCTCTCTCTCACACTCGTTTGTTGTTGGTTGATAAAAGACCAAACACAACATCTTGTCTCGTCATAAAAAACGGCAAGAATCATCAGTTAAATAACAGATGCCAGGGCATGTTTCTTGACTTTTGATAATCTCAGAAATGAAGAATCTTGTTGGGTTGTTCAAAATTCTTCTTCTTTTCTGTCACTTTCTCTCGATCCGTTTAGTTTCTTGTTTAAACTCGGATGGGTTAACTCTACTCTCGCTTCTGAAGCATTTAGACAAAGTACCACCGAAAGTAACTTCGACATGGAAGGTGAACGCATCTGAAGCCACTCCATGTAACTGGTTTGGTATCACTTGTGACGATTCTAAGAATGTCTCGTCTCTCAACTTCACTCGTTCTAGGGTTTCAGGTCAGTTGGGTCCTGAAATTGGGGAGCTCAAAAGCTTGCAGACTTTGGATCTGAGTAGTAACAATTTCTCTGGAACTATACCTTCCACTTTAGGAAACTGTACCAAGCTCGTTTCTTTAGATTTGTCTGAAAACAGTTTCTCCGGTGAGATCCCAGATACTCTCGGTAGCTTGAAGAGCTTGGAGGTGCTTTATCTTTACATCAACTTTCTCACTGGTGAGTTGCCTGAATCCTTGTTTCGAATCCCCAAGTTGCAGATTCTAAATCTGGAGTACAACAATTTAACAGGTCCGATTCCTCAAAGTATTGGTGAAGCTAAGGAGATTGTGGATCTGCGTATGTTTGAGAATCAGTTATCTGGTAACATCCCTGACTCGATTGGGAACTGCAGTAGTCTACAGATTCTGTATCTGCACAGGAACAAGTTAGTTGGTTCGTTACCTGAAAGTCTTAATCTTTTGGGGAATCTCACTGATCTGTTTGTTGGTAACAACAGCCTAGGAGGGCCGTTACGTTTAGGCTCACCAAACTGCAAGAATCTGTTGACTTTAGATTTGTCCTACAATAAATTCGAAGGTGGTGTCCCTCCTGAACTGGCCAATTGCAGTAACCTTGACGCTCTAGTCATTGTGGATGGTAACTTGTCAGGTACAATCCCTCCTTCATTGGGTTTGTTAAACAAGCTTACAGATATAAACCTTTCCGAGAATCGTCTCTCTGGGAGTATCCCCGCGGAGCTCGGGAACTGTAGTAGCTTGAACTTGTTGAAGCTGAACAACAACCAGCTTGGAGGGGAGATACCTAGTACATTGGGGAAGCTGAAGAAGTTAGAAAGTTTAGAGCTTTTTGAGAACCGGTTTTCGGGTGAGATTCCTATGGAGATATGGAAGAGTCAGAGTCTTGCACAGTTGCTGGTTTATCAAAACAATCTCACAGGGGAACTACCTGTGGAAATGGCCCAGATGAAGCGTCTAAAGATCGCTACGCTCTTCAACAACAGCTTTTATGGACCCATACCGCCTGGTTTAGGTGTGAACAGCAGCTTAGAAGAGATTGACTTTATTGATAACAAACTTACAGGAGAGATACCTCCGAATCTATGCCATGGAAGGAAGTTGAGTATTCTCAATTTGGGTACTAATCTGCTTCACGGTACAATACCAACTTCTATTGGTAACTGTAAGACCATCACGAGATTCATCCTTAGAGAAAACAACCTTTCAGGTCTTCTTCCTGAGTTTTCTCAGGATCATAGCCTTCAATTTCTTGATTTCAATAGCAACAACTTTGAAGGACCAATCCCGGGGAGCCTCGGAAGCTGTAGGAATCTCTCAAGCATCAACCTGTCTCGAAACAAACTCACAGGAAAGATACCTCCACAACTTGGGAATCTACAAAGCCTTGGCTATTTGAATCTTTCCCGTAATCTTCTTGAAGGCCCTCTACCAGCTCAGCTGTCTAAGTGTGTGAATTTTGAGCGTTTTGATGTTGGCTACAACTCATTAAACGGTTCGATTCCTTCAGAGTTTAGTAACTGGAAAGGCTTGGCGACTTTGGTTCTCAACGATAACCGGTTTTCAGGAGGTATTCCACAGTTCTTTCCTGAGCTTAGAAAGCTGTCAACTCTGCAGATTGCTCGAAATGCTTTTGGTGGTGAGATTCCTTCTTCTCTTGGGTCAATAGAGGTTCTGACTTATGATTTGGACCTCAGCGGAAACGGGTTGACAGGTGACATCCCGGTCAAGTTGGGGGATCTTGACAGACTAACAAGACTCAACATATCCAACAACAATTTGACAGGCTCATTGTCGATTCTTGAGAATCTTGAGTCATTGCTGCGTGTTGATGTCTCGAACAATCAGTTCAATGGTTCAGTACCGGTACACTTGAAGAAAGAGTTGATCTCTGACCTGTCGATGTTTTCAGGAAACCCCAAACTCTGCATTCCACATTCCTTCTCTGGTAGCAACAATAGCCACAGTGGATTGAATTACTGCAAGGGTAAAAGTGGCCTCAGCACCTGGAAGATTGCACTTATAGCGGTCTTATCCTCTATATTTGTCTTGGTTGTGGTTCTTGCCCTTGTTTTCATTTGCTTACGGCGTCGCAAAGGAAGACCAGAAAAAGAGAAAGATGCTTATGTCTTCACCCAGGAAGAAGGCCCATCTTTGTTGCTTAACAAAGTTCTTGCAGCAACTGACAATCTAAATGAAAAGTACATCATTGGAAGAGGAGCTCACGGAGTTGTGTACAGAGCTTCTTTGGGCTCGGGAAAGGTCTACGCTGTGAAGAGACTCGTCTTTGCATCTCACATCCGCGCTAACCAGAGTATGATGAGAGAGATCGATACAATTGGTCAAGTCAGGCACAGGAATCTGATTAAGTTAGAAGGGTTTTGGCTGAGAAAAGACGATGGTTTGATGTTGTATAGATACATGCCCAAAGGAAGCCTATACGATGTTCTCCACGGCGTTGGTCCAAAAGATAACGGGCTAGATTGGTCTGCACGGTTCAACGTAGCGCTTGGTGTTGCTCACGGACTGTCCTATCTACACTATGACTGTCATCCCCCGATTGTTCACCGTGACATCAAACCAGAAAACATACTCATGGACTCAGACTTGGAGCCTCACATTGGGGATTTTGGTTTGGCTCGCCTTCTGGATGACTCAACGGTTTCAACTGCAACTGTTACAGGCACCACCGGGTACATCGCACCAGGTAATGCATCTTCACATTTACACAATAGTAGTAGACTAGTCTAGTGTATAAGTTACCCGTTAGGAGTTAGTTAAATTAGCAAGCTTTTTGTATAGATACTCTGTTTCTTCATTGGCTAAAACCACCATGAAACTGTGCAGAAAACGCATACAAAACCGTGAGGGGAAGAGAATCAGATGTTTACAGTTACGGAGTTGTGTTGCTCGAGATGGTAACAAGGAAGAAAGCGGTGGACAAATCCTTCCCGGACAGCACAGATATAGTAAGCTGGGTCAGATCAGTGTTGAGCAGCAGCAAGGACAACAATGTGGAGGACATGGTGACAACCATCGTCGATCCTACTCTTGTGGACGAGCTTCTGGATTCGAATCTTAGGGAACAGGTGATTCAAGTGATGGAACTGGCACTGAGCTGTACTGATAAAGATCCGGGAATGAGACCAACGATGAGAGATGCGGTGAAACTGTTGGAAGATGTCAAGTATCTCGAAAGAAGTTGCCCCTCTGAAAGAAGTTACTCTGTGTAGGTAGGAATATTGAGCTACTCGTAATGTATAACTCGGCCAATAATGTAAAATATGGGCCTACCTAAGGCCCAATTATGACGGCCCTTTAGTTGTAGCCTTGTTTGCGAAATAAATATATCGTTTATCAAAAGTTATTTGTGAAATTTCATCTTTAAAAGTTATTTTCAAAAAATATTCGTTTGGCCGGAGATGAAGATAGGGGCGGTACGGGAGAGTTGGCTTATACGGACTCCGGTACTGACTCCGGCGATTGACGGCTCGATTCTCCGGCATGGAAAGCCACAGCTTACGTTTCCTCTCTCGGACAGTGAGCTTAAGCTCTTCTTCTCTTTCATTTAATGATTTTTTTTTTTTTTCTGGGGAAGCTTTATACTGTACACACTTCTAGTTAGCTTGGTCGATATCAAATTGAGGTGACTGTTGTTTAGTAGTGATGTTAGAAGATGAAAGTTCAGTTATTTATTGTGATTTTCAGTTTCCTTGTTGATTGTTGTTGAGTCTTGTTGGGTTTCTAAAGAGAGAAATTTGTGTGATATATTTTGGAATTTACAGGGTTGTATCGTGGTGTGGTTCTGGCTGTTCACGGAGGGAGAGGATATGAATCTACATGGGATGAAAAACCTTATGAAACTCTTCCTACTGGTAAAAGAGTTTATGTTGATGAATCTGATGTTGTGACGTTTCTTGATCCCCCCAAGGAGTTGATTCCATTGGACCCTGCTTCATATAACCCGGCTGCTTATCTATGGTTAGTCTGCTTTCTGTTGATTAAGTTCCATCATTTTAATTCAGTCTAAGCAAGCTGGCTTGCATGTTTAGTTTAGTGGAATTTTTGTTAGCCACATGTTACAGTCTCAGTTTTACTGTTCCTCCTAAGTTGGCTGTGTGGGGTTTGCTATAGTTAATAGGATCTTTTCATCTGGCGTATTATAAAATAAGAAGATGACTGTTTAATATTGTTGATATTGTACAGGAAGAAGATTGAAGACATCCCCGAAGAGAGGCGCCATCATTTGCTGCAATTATTAGAGCCGAGGTCATTCTTACTGAACTCTTATCAGTATTTAGCTTTTTATGTCATGTGGTCTACTTATGTCTCTTGGAAAATATTGGATTTATTTGCCAAATAAGTTGACATGGAAAGAGAATACTTAGTGCACGTTTTGGCATGTACAATTTTCTTCATGAGAGTGTATGTGTGCAGGCTTATATCAAGAGCATGGGAAATAGCAAGCACTCGTTACGACAATCCAAAGTTAGCCAAAATGACTGCTTCCAGGTTATTCTCTACTGGAGATGCGGAAACTTCACTCGAATACTTTAGCTGCCGAACAAGTCAGGGTAATCCATTTTAGGTCTGAGCCTTCACATGGCTACATATATAAATGAAATTGTATGTTATATCCATGTGGTTATATGTGTGTTGATGTTGATGTTCTTAACAACTTCTAAAGTATCTTCTCTTATTGTTTAGGTCCACTAATCATATCTTGGATAAATTTCTTCAAGATGGTTAGTCCGACTGATATCACTTCCATCCTTATTTCATTCGGCAGCATCTATCATGCGCTATCTTTCTTGACATAGTTTATATATTACGTGGTAGGCTGTGTTTCGCTCCAACAACGGACAGACCTATGGGCGTGTTTGTGGTGAGTCTTTATCCAATTAGTGTTTCTCTCAAAATAAATAACACTTTTCCATTTGCAGTTGCTGCGAGTATAATTCCAACATTTAAGGCATATCTAAGTTAATGTGGAACTCTATTTGACAATGTAAGATCATGTGTGAGCTTATATCACTGGAATTGATATAGCAAGTTGACTTTAAGATAAACAACTTTCAATATGGTTAGTTGTTTAGGCTTTTTACTCAGCTGCCTGCAATAAATTTTGGAACATGTGTGACTTATTCCTTTTCCACAAAGCTAACGTTGCATTTAAGATATTTTATGGTTTGTATGCATCTTTAACTATATAAAATCTTTCCGCAGTTGGTGAATGAGCATAAGTGATTGTCATGCTATTATTTCTGTTGTACTGTTTACAAAAATAGTCTCAAGAGATGTCATCCTGCAGGTGGACCAGTAGTTTCAACCATTGTCAATGCTCTTAGTCCTCTATACTTTGAGATTACAGAAGCTATGGAAGTAATGGCCACAGAGGAACCCTGTGATGTAGCATGCAAATTTGGCGATGGGCTTCTTGCTATTGAAGATTACCCACAAGGCTTTCCTCGACCATGTAAGACTCATTGCTTATACTGATTTGAGATTAGCCATTTACACGTTCCTTGCACAGACAGAATACTAGTCCTCACTTGTGTTATGCTAGTCTGAAACTTTATACAATGATTCACAACTCTGAGCATTTATTTTGCAAAACCTTCTATAAATCCAAAAAGTTTCTATTGAAAAATCATTCATCTTGGAGCAATTGAGAGTTTAGGTAAAGTAAATTGAGAAACACATCTCAGGTTTAAGTATAAGCATATAGAAAAGGTGTCTCTAAACCCATAGCTTCATCTGTTTTTCCCTTTGCAGCAAAGCATCCGTATCCATTCGACGACAGTGTCGTCATATACATACGGCATATAGGTCCGGGTGTATGCGTAGGACAGGCATGGCAAGAAGGTAAAGAACTGCAACAAGTGCCTCAAAGATTATGCTCAGACATTCTTATGGTCAAACAAAAACAATACAGATGATGAATCAAGAGAGCGTCTCTTGTTAGCTTAGATTCCAAGCTTTTCACCGTTAGCTTGTATTGGAAATTTTAAACGAATTGTTTTAGAAATGTGTCCGATTTGGCATATACTACTATATGTTACTTGTAAGATTCTGATATCCTTTTAAGCAACAAAAAAAAAAGACATTATCACATGACCCTCACTTCTGAACTATATATTGAAACATCTTTTGGAAAAACCAAGATCGGTTTTTATAGATTGTTGTGCATAGCTCATTGGTAAATTGGTGGAACCGTGGAGGATACAGACAAAATATTTTGAAATGGTTACACGACAACCGAAAGAAGAATAAAAAGAGAGGTAAGGAGGATAGGTTGTGTAAGAAAATATCATCTTTTTCAAGGCACTGAACGTGTTTTGACGGCGGAGATGACGCAAACGTGAATCTAACGGACCGTGTACTCTGTAACAAAACAGTAACGTCTATGCTTATTTCATCTGAGCAAAATAGTCAAATCTCAAAAAATGCTTTAAAGAAAGGCGTCTCTCTCTCTTGCTTTTTTTCACTCTCTCTCTCTCTCTCTTTCATTCATCATCCTCAAAGGTCTCTTCTCTCCCCTCTCTCTAATTCTCGGAGCCTTTTTAAATTCTTTTTATTCTCAGCTTCTTGAGGTTGGTAATGGTGACAATCTGATTCTTTCTTCTTCTTTTTTTTTGTTCTTTTCGTGTTTAAGTTGAAATCTGGAATATGTAGATACGAATGTTGCACGCTGGATACTGTTTTCGTTTTTGTTGGTGAATCTAAAATTAATATTTTTCCAGTTTCTGGACTAAGGGTTCGTCTAGTTACGGCGGTGCTGTTTATGAATTAGCTTGATTTCTTACGAATCTAAATAAAAATTAGGGATTTTGATGTAACAAAAGGATGTTATTTTTTTCGTTTTGCCCTTAGCATGAAAGGTTTTGGTGGTGTTTAGAATTAGTGGGCTCTAATGATTTTGTCTTCTAAGCTGATGATTTGTTACATTTTGGGTGAAAACTAAATGTATGAAGTTATGAAGTAAAAGAACAAGGGAACCTCTCTGTGTTCCTTTCCTTACGAAGCGCTTTTAGATGCATTTAGATTCTGTGAAAAAGGCTTTTTTATGTTTCGAGTGATACTTTGCTTGTTTTCTGATAGCAAAGTTTGCATTTTGGGAACTGATTGTTAATTTATTTGTAAATGGATTCGTTTGTGTAATGGTCTTGGATGAACTGCTTTTGCAGTAACTGACTCTTTGTAAACTCTCTTTCCACTTTTAGAGCTCATTATCCAAATGTTGATCCTTTATCCATTTTTCTTACTTCGACAGGAGCTTATCTAGCAATGGAAGGAGTTCCAGGGGTCAATCATACTGTTCCAAATCCTAACCATTATGACAAGTCAATAGTGCTAGATGTAAAACCACTGCGAAGTTTGAAACCTGTTTTTCCAAATGGTAACCAAGGTCCACCTTTTGTTGGTTGTCCACCTTTTGGTCCTTCTTCATCTGAGTATTCTCCTTTCTATCCCTTTGGAGCACAACAACCAACGCAAGATACTCCTGATCTCAACCAAACTCAAGACACACCTCCTCCATCGTTTGTTCCACCTCTTCGGTCCTATAGAACACCTACTGAATCAAATGGCCCCAGCAGCTCCAGTGCAACTAAAAGAGGAGTTGGTCGACCTAAGGGAAGTGGTAATGTGAAGAAAAAAGAGAAGCAG
>NC_025700.1:18818715-18848815 GCF_000633955.1 Camelina sativa
CAAATGTTGATCCTTTATCCATTTTTCTTACTTCGACAGGAGCTTATCTAGCAATGGAAGGAGTTCCAGGGGTCAATCATACTGTTCCAAATCCTAACCATTATGACAAGTCAATAGTGCTAGATGTAAAACCACTGCGAAGTTTGAAACCTGTTTTTCCAAATGGTAACCAAGGTCCACCTTTTGTTGGTTGTCCACCTTTTGGTCCTTCTTCATCTGAGTATTCTCCTTTCTATCCCTTTGGAGCACAACAACCAACGCAAGATACTCCTGATCTCAACCAAACTCAAGACACACCTCCTCCATCGTATGTTCCACCTCTTCGGTCCTATAGAACACCTACTGAATCAAATGGCCCCAGCAGCTCCAGTGCAACTAAAAGAGGAGTTGGTCGACCTAAGGGAAGTGGTAATGTGAAGAAAAAAGAGAAGCAGACTGCGGCCAAAGAGACGAATTTGGATGTTCAGGTAGTGAAAAGATTTACTGCAGATTTTGACAGTGGGATCAGTGCAGCAGAGCGAGAAGATGGAAATGGGTACTTAGTAAGTAGTGTATTGACGCGTTTTGATGCAGTTAGGAGGCGGCTCAGCCAAGTAGATTATGCAAAGGCAGCCACTTCGAAAGCAGCAGGTATTCTGATGAGCAATGGGGTGCGGACAAACATGAAGAAGAGAGTTGGAACGGTTCCTGGAATCGAGGTTGGAGATATCTTCTTTTCCCGGATAGAGATGTGTTTAGTGGGTCTTCACATGCAGACTATGGCTGGCATTGACTATATAACTAGTAAGGTTGGCTCAGGTGAAGAGCCTTTAGCAACTAGCATTGTTTCCGCTGGACGTTATGACGGTGACGCCCAGGATCCTGAGTCCTTAATTTACAGTGGACAAGGTGGCAATGCAGACAAGAATGGACAAGCATCTGATCAAAAGCTTGAAAGGGGTAATCTAGCATTAGAGACAAGTTTAAGGAAAGGCAATGGAGTAAGAGTCATAAGAGGGGAGGAGGATGCAGCTACTAAGACAGGAAAGATCTATATCTACGATGGACTTTATTCGATCTCAGAGTCATGGGTAGAGAAAGGCAAATCTGGTTGCAACACATTTAAATATAAATTGGTGAGACTCCCTGGTCAACCACCTGCTTTTGGTGTCTGGAAATCTGTTCAAAAGTGGAGGGAAGGTTTGACTACAAGACCAGGCCTTATCCTTCCAGATCTCACTTCAGGAGTTGAAAGTAAACCTGTTTCGCTTGTGAATGATGTTGATGAGGAGAGGGGGCCTGCTTATTTTACCTATATCTCCTCTCTAAAATACTCGGAGTCCTTTAAACTAACTCCACCTGCAATTGGCTGTTCCTGCAGTGGCTCATGTTCACCAGGAGATCTTAACTGCTCTTGTATCAGAAAAAATGGTGGTGATCTCCCTTACCTTAATGGGGTTATGCTAGTGTCTCGGAGACCTATGATATATGAATGTGGCCCAACGTGTCCATGTCATGCCAACTGCAAAAACAAAGTGATTCAGACAGGATTAAAATCCTTCTTGGAAGTGTTTAAGACAGAAAATCGTGGTTGGGGTTTACGTTCGTGGGATTCCATCCGTGCTGGTTCTTTCATATGTGAACATGCTGGTGAGGTCAAAGACATAGGCAGGCTTAGAGTGTATCAAGATGAGGATGAGTATGTTTTTGATACATCACGTGTTTATAACTCGTTCAAGTGGAATTATGAGCCTGCACTAGTAGATGAGGACCCTTCAGATGAAGTTCCCGAGGAATTTGATCTCCCATCACCAGTCCTAATCAGTGCCAAGAAATTTGGTAATGTCGCTCGGTTCATGAACCATAGTTGCTCCCCCAATGTTTTTTGGCAGCCAATTGTCTGTGAAGGAAACGGTGAGTCGGTTATCCACATTGCTTTCTTTGCCATGCGTCACATTCCTCCAATGGCAGAATTGACTTATGATTATGGGGTTTCTGAGGCCAGAGATGGGAGCTTTTTACAAGGAAAAAGGAAATGTCTGTGTGGATCGGAGCAATGTCGTGGTTCATTTGGATGATCTGAGACTGTTTTTTTAATCCACACAATCCGTTGAAATCATTTTCCATTGTCATAAGACATAGATTCTCATGTGTGTAGCAAAGTACAAAACTGGTGGCTTTTGTTCTTCTTCGTTAGGTAAAAGTGGTTGCCGTTGTTGAAAGTATTGCATGTTATGTGACGATGCATACACATCTAATCTATGTACTGGCACCACATCGGCTTTAGGTTCAATGCTTATGGTTTTGGTAAAAACAAACTCTATAAAGCGATTTGGTTATGTTTTAAGCTTTTTGTAACATTTTCTGTTCACTGAAACTCACTGTAAGAATGAATCAATGTTTGTTTGGTATTTGGTATTAATCATCCATGTTCTTCATGTACTCCCTGGACAGCTTTGTTTCCATGATGAGCTTTTGTTCCTTTATCAGTGAGTATCCTGATTCAAGCAATGCTTCCATCGTTTGCTGTTCACACCATATCATAAATCTTAAGCGGAGCCAAAGCTTAAAAGTTTTGAGAGAAAGATCACTGAGAAGCCTGTAAGCATTTACCTCAGGGGGAATGAATTGAGGAACAGCTTCGGTCTTTTTACGTCTGAGAAGAGTTTTCCCTAGAGTCTCCATTCCTCCAGCTTCCTCTACCCACTATAACAACAAAGAGATTAGCTATTTCACTGCAGAGTTCTAATTATTATCGGCTGATTCGTAGCTTAAGTTACCTTAAGGATAGACCTATCATATGTGCGTGACCTCAAAGCACCATAGAAGTCAAGTGCTGGCAACAAAGATAGAAAAGGGTAAGGAACTGTACCTATGTATATTCTCAGTTGAGATAGTAAATTATTTACCTTGATTTGGAAATGTATCTACAATGCTTATAACATCTTTCCGCGATATACCATCTTTCTCATACATTCTGCCAACAATGTTTACGATATCTTCACGAGTTGGCTGCCTGTATTTTTTTTCAGCACCAAAACACTTCAGAAAAGATTTCTCAGTTGCAGGAAAATGGATTGGAAGCTGTGTATTATAGTTACCAGTAGAACTTCTCCATTCTTCCTTCACGGATCAGTGGAGCATACAGTGTAGAGAAATCATTCCCTGTGACAATAAGAGGAACTCTGTTGACAACGTCAGCTTCTCTCCAGTTTTGTCCCACACTTACCCTTGTAGGATTATCCGCAAGATTCATCAGAGTACCGGCAACTATCTGGTTGTTCACTGTCATTTGTGTTTCCCCTAAAAAGAGAGCAATAAACTCGGTTAAGATTCACCTCAGCGGAAAAAGAAAAAAGAAAAGAGCAGAGCAGTCACAACATCGCTCAAAGTTTTCTGGAATATGGCTCTTTACCAAATCTACCAAGGCCAGCATCAATATCATTGATCATGAGAACACTCATCTTCCCCTGCATTACAAGTCATCATCAACGTTCATGCCAAAGATAACTAAGGTGTAGCAAGACTGCAAATGATAAGATTAGATTATAACTTGATTTTGAATGACTTGTGAAGCTGTTCGATAGCGGTCACGTATGAGTCTTCCCGGTTCCCCTGTAACAGAATATTACGAAAGTCAGAACTTTCGATAGCACGATGGTCAGTGAAAGAAACCAAGTCCTAGGAGGACATAGACCCGGCAATATGAGAGTAAACAAAGTTGGAGAAATCACCAGCTCTATCGGATTCCAACTCTCCTGCAGACATTATAACTGGCTCAACTCCCATGGTTTTGAATATAAGTTCAGTTTGAAACGTTTTGCCTTGTCCTTTACCTCCCCAGATACCTAGTCAGCCCAAAAAATCCCGCAAGAATCAAGAGGTGGTAGCAAAGTTTCAAACACTGGTACTAAACAGAGAAGCACAAGGCAATCGTTACCTAAGATCAATGGGATTTTTATATTTAAAGAAGGAGCAAGGTAGTTCTTCACAATGTGGACCGCTACAGAAATCAAACGAAAATCGACATGTTAAGGTAAACCATAAGGAAGATAGAAACATCACAAATGAATCAAAAGTTCCAGACTGTTAGGCAATCCAAATATAAAAACTTATCGTCCAACTTGTTATCCATGACTTCACCAAGGCTTACAGTTGAAGATAACTTACCAACTTTATCCTGTCAAGAAAGAAGACACATGTTATAAGAAACTTGGTAACACATTACCACAATTTAAAGCATTGGATTCAATTCTAAAAGCATCCAAACAAGAGACTAACAATGCTGCTCTTGTAAAGACTAAATGGGTTACCAGGAACGACGGGGCAATGTAATAATCTCCTTGAAGATGTTCAAATGACCTCGTCGCCTTCTGACGGTAATCAAACACAATATCAGCTGCAAATTAACAACTTTGTCAACTCCACAATAAGAGTCAAAATTGGGGTATTAGTAAACTTAACCAAAATCCAAAAAATCGGATTTTTTTTTTTTGAAAAAAGAAGAGACTTTACAATCTTTGCCAAGGAAGTCTCCAATGAATACATCATCGATCATGCCGCTTCGTGCTCCCACAGCTATGTTAACATTATCAGCCTCCGCGCCAAGCCTATAGAGATAATCTTTCCCTTCCGAATCTTTTACTTCCCACGACGACTGCTCCGATAACTTCTTCCGCGGCTTTGCGCCACCGTCATTAGAAGAGGGTTTGGAGCAAACGAGCGAAGAGAGTTTTCTGGGAGTGATTAAAGTGTTGAATGTGGAAGAGGAAGATGATTGTAAAGGTGGAAACTTGAAACGCAAAGATATGTTTGTAAGCGCCATTAAACCACCCCCAAAAATTAAAAGCTTCCACCTTTTTTTCTCCCAATTAAATAAAAAAGATTTATACTTTTCTTACCCAAGATAGGATTTTGAAGAAGTAAGAGCCATTTGTTCTTAAAATCCATTCTTGTGTGCTTGTCTGATAGTGAACTGGCTTGATTCTGTGGTTCTTGAAGTCAAAGACTCTAGTTTTGGTCCCACTTGTTACTACTTGCATAAAGCTTGTTTGGTGGGTTTTTTGGATAAAGCTTGACACTAAACATTGTAAACAAAAGCTTTAGTTGGTCATTTTGAAGAAGAAGAACTCAATCTTATAACCATCATTAATTTATTCATTATCATCGGTTACATGACAACAATACATATATCAACTTAATTAATTACATATATATATATATATATATATTTTAAGGTTTTCCCCTTACAATACAACAATAAGACAACAATATAGAGAGATGGAGATGACATGATGAGAGTTTCACTGGACAATTAGTTAGGAAAACCAATTAACGAGCTCGTCCGCGTGGCTGCCAGCTGGAGGAGGAGGCACATCTTGCATCACCTTCTCATGCCCTTTTGGATAGTATATACCCGTACCTTCATGTGGCACCCAACTAGTCGCCGGTGACGACGTCTCTCCGGCGCCGTAGAAGCCTCTCATCGTTTTCGCTTCCTCTCCGGCGCCGGAGCCTTCAGTCTTGGCCGTCTCCCTCACTATGTCGTGCGATGCACTCTTCTTGTGAATCGATTTCCTAAGCATCGGTCTATATATATATATATGTATGCAATTGCATGTGTTAATATATGACATGACACTAACTAAACAATCACACAACTTTTATTTCGTCAAATAATAATCATAGCTTTATGAATAGATTTTTCCGAAGACAATAGAGAGAAGATTAGCATAGACAAAACAAAAATGCATTTGCTCAACTCAACAATATATAGGTAAGGGGTAAACTTACTTGACGAACATGGTGTTCATGGTTTGTGCACCACGAGAAGAGAAGGTGGAAGTCGCCATGTCAATCTCTCTATATGATCGATCTCTAACAATGTGTCTATGAATAATCGGATATGTAGGTGAATATACTAATATGTATTTATATTATGTTCGTATAGAGAGAGTTGCATGTATATATATATACACACACACACACATCATAGAATGTGAATGGAATTTTCAACAAGATTATATTAAAAAAAAAAAAAAAAAAAGTTTCAGGATGGAAGGAATGATGGAGAGGGATCAATCCAGATGCACACTCCCCAATGTAAGATTTATCGTAAAAGACCCATGCCTCTTTATTCCACGTGGCGGCATAGTCCACGTCTTCTTATTTTTGGATCATTCTTCAACGAGACGTATGCATACACATGATCATGTTTTTTGTCCACTTGTGGCGTGTGCATGATTCATGACCCATTTTGACTTACATTGAGGCCTTATATTTAAAGCCCGTTAGTCTTAAATTTGAGGCCCATACTAGACCGGAATCCATATTGACTTTTAAAAAGATTAATTAATGAAAAAATCTTGATATAAAGCTATATTTATTAATTGTTGTTTGATTATGTTTTTCTCTTCTTTCTCTCGTTGCTTCCTATGTTGTTGTTGTTGTTGTTGTTGTAGTCTTTCCTTCTTCTCAGTTTCTCAGGTAAAAAAATTCTCATATCTTTCCTTCCTTATCTCATCATCTATGTATGTGTGTACTTTGAATTTTTGGGTTTGTTTTACTTTCATCTCATTCTGTGTTTTTCGTCTCAAAGATATGAGAACTTTACCTGATGTAATCCTAATGTAATTCGATATGTCGGTCTATATACGAGTTTCTCTTTTTCACCGATGATCGTGCTTTGGTCACAAAATTCGAGAGAGTTGTCTATATATATTTTCTCTTTTCTAAAATTATTCATATCTTCTATATGATTTTGAGAACTAGCTATGATGTCAAAATTCTCAGGTTAGCGTGAGCCATCATCATGGGACTAGAATCTAAAGGAAGAGCATGGTTTGGTAAAATCTACAACAAGTTGGAAACCTTACTTGTTGAGGTAGACTCTTTCACTACTCAGGTACGTACGTAAGTCCATTGATTGTTTGATTGTCATATTGATTCTAGGGTAATGATGTTTTTAGAGAGTAGAGATATTAAGTTATGGTTTTCTTATGTTGGAACAGAGCACGCTTTGTTTGAAACCAAGTGAGGAAGTAGCAGAACAGGGCCGTTCTTCTGTATCTTATAATGTGAAGCAACACCATGATGATCGTGTTGCTTCACCTCGATGTGAGAGTCTTTTTGATCCACCGTCCCATCAGAACTTTGACATGCCAGGACATGTTGTGGTTGAGATACGAGTTCAAGAAGATATTTTTCAAGAGAATTTATCAGCCTCCTCGTTCCCTGATGGAGAAAATATACTCTCTACATCTCCGTTGCTCGAAGACGACTGTGATGCTACTCTTGTTGATGAAAAACAATTAGTTCCTGATGAAGAGTCTCAGGTCTTGTCTGATGGAGAAACACACTCTACATCTTCATTGCTTGAAGAGTATCATGATGCTAATCTGACATCAGCCACTACTATTGGTGATGAAGTTACCGATGAAGATTCTCAGGTCTTTCCTAATGGAGAAGCACTCTCTACATCTCCATTGCTTGAAGGGTATCATGATGCTAATCTGACATCAGCCACTACTGTTGGTGATGAAGAAACAATAGTCACATTGACACCTCAGAAATTTTCTGATCAACCAAAGGAAGCTGCAGAGGATAGTTCTTCCGAAGCTTCTATTATGCAGCAAGACCATGACCCTGTTGATTCACCGAGTTGTAAAACTCCTTCTGATCAACCAAAGGAAGCTGCAGAGGACAGTTCTTCCGAAGCTTCTATTTTGCAGCAAGACCATGACCCTGTTGATTCACAGAGTTGTAAAATTCCTTCTGATCAACCAAAGCAAGCTGCAGAGGACAGTTCTTCCGAAGCTTCTGCTGTGCAGCAAGACCTTGAACTCGATTCACCGAGTTGTAAAAGTCCTTCTGATCCACCTTCACATCAGAACTTTGACATTTCAGAACATGTTCTTGTTGAGGAACGAGTTCAAGGCGATATTTTGCATGAGAATTTAGTTCAAGAAGATGGTTTTAAGGAGAATTCACCGGCCTCCTCCTCCTTATCTGACCAAGAAATACTCTCTACATCTCCACTGCTTGAAGAGTATTGGAATACTTCTCTGACATCAGCCTCTACTATTGGTGATGAAGAATCAATAATTACTGATGATGAGTCTCAGATCACCAACACATTAACCACTCAAAACTCTTCTCCTGGAAGCTCTTCGGTTTTCCCAGGTGGGGAAAGAGTAGAAGAAGTTAGAGTTAAATCCTCCTTGCCAGATGGAGAAATGCTTTCTACATCTTCATTGCTTGAAGACTACTGTGATGCTAATTTGACATCAACCACTACTCTTGCTGATGAAGAACCATTAATTACCGATGATGAGTCTCGGATCACTAACACTTTCATCCCTCATAAAGTTTCTCCTGGAAACCCTTCGGTTTCTCCATGCGGGGAAAGTGTAGAAGAAGTTGGAGATGTATCGTTCAGAGATATTGTTTCCACAGAATCTCAATCTACTCAAAGTTCTATGAAAAGTTTTGGGACAGTAGTAAAGTGTAATGATGACCCTGTACTTCCTGCGCTTGGCATATTTATGGACAATGATTCAAGTCCGAATGATCCACTCGCCACCAAGATTGCAGATGGACCTGTTCAAGATAATGTGGCAAACATGAGATCCTCTAATGCGGGTTGGTGCTTCTCTTTTCTCTATTGTTTAAAGTTCTACTCATTTCTGGTTCACTTAGAAGTTTTAAAACCTTCAACAGGTCTCCTCACACGTTTTCTTTTGTTAGATGTGATGAATGACAAATCTGATGTTGCTCCAATGGATATCAATGCATTGTACCACATTGATTTTCGAGAAGACCCCTCGTATGTTGACAACAATGCAATGCGTGTTAAGACCATTTCTCCATTGGATACCAATGCATTAAACAGCATGCAATCTCGAGAAGACCCCTTGTATGTTGACGACAGTGTGCTTTATGCAATGCATCTTAGGACTAAGAAACTCAGATCCTTCAAGGTTCTAATTTCCTTTCTCCCTCTTTCTCTTAGATATTTCTTTGTGATATAAACTTGAAACTTACTTTCTTCTTAGTGAATGCTAATCTTGATTACAGATTGTTCTGACTGATATTAGACTTGATTTTTGGCTTACATGATCCTTAAATGATCTAACCCCTTAGAAAACCTTAGCATTAATTATCTCTCATCGCCTAATTTTACCTGTTTCTACAATCAGCAGAGAAAGATCTTGGATGCTTTAACTTCAAAAAGAAGAAGAGAGAAGGAATATGAGCAACTTGCAATTTGGTTTGGAGATGCGGAGATGGGTTCTGATCTGTCCACAGAAGAAGACTCTAAACAAGTGAAAGCCATCGACTCCAAAAGCTCACGCCTACTTGAATCAGAAGATTCCCAGTGGGAGCTATTGTGAGATTATTTTTTCATTTCATATATATTGTACAAGTTAAAATCGGCCCTGTGTTTTTATCTTGAGCGAGGCTCCTGTTAGGCTGTTACCTTATTTAAACATAAATGAGCTAACCTGCTCTGTGATTGAAGCTTTTTTGACAGTGAATAACCAAAAATTTAATCCTATCGTTTCTTGCTCTCAAATCTGCTCCAAAGTAAAAAAAAAAAATTTCAAAAACCCATTGTTGGTAAAACTTCATAAACTTGAGCTTGACACTCTCCCTAAGAAGGGATCAGAAGGAGTTGCGGTGACTGCGTAGCAAATATGCATAGAGAATCTCATTCCATGTATCAGGAACTCCTGGCAAACACCAGTGGATGCAATCTCCATAGTTTTTAGGATCAGCTCTCTGTTCCTTAGTCAAGAGCTTCCCTCTTCGTTCTCCATACACAGTTGTATGTCCATCTTTCCTATATTCTGAGAGTTTTGTAATGTTCAGGAACGTGACATTGTCTCCAACTCTGCTTAGAACATCACCAACTATCTTCATGATTTCTTGATTTGATCCTGTTCCCCAATATGATGGTTTGTGTATTGGATATAACTCATCATAACAGGTTCCATCGCTCCCTGGATTCCACTCCCAGCTCCTGCAAAACATCACTCACCAAAATCACTCTCCTTGTCTCTAATAACGATCTTTAATCTGTTAGTGTTACATACCATAGATGAGTAGGAGACATACTCATGAAGAAACCTCTTTGCTTCTCTGGATTGATCTTCGTCTTAAACCACTTGGCCCATGTTTCTAACGCCATTTTATAAGCAGTCGTCACATTGTACTCTCGGACTTCACTGGTATCTCCAAACCTGCATATGCCTATATATGAGTTTTCCTTCTAGTCTCTTTCTCCAATGCAAGCTATTCAAATATGGCTTATACGTTGTATAGCTTAATAGCTTACGTTGCATTGATCTTAGGTTGATGCATCCACCATACATAGCTCTCAAAGATTAGAACATCAACGCCTTCCCAGCTCTTGCTATGTTTTTCAATGGCATCGAGGTTTACCAACCTTTTGTGTACTGTATGATTAGTTGCATGATCTGAAATTGATTCCACGATGAAGGGTGCCCAGTAGTACTCGATGGATACATTGTATTCCTGATCAATTGCATACACTTTGGTATAAGAAACCATATTTACCTTTTCTTACCAATTATGTTGATTCCTAGGATTATGAGTTTTTATGTACCTCAGCTTTAAAGATCTTCATAGGAGGAATCCTGTGAAAGGACTTCTTGTTGTCAGGGATAACTGATTGTACCATACAGACCATTGACTCGAAAGTGCTTCTTTGCACCGAGTCTCCTATGAACATCAGTCTTTGGTTTCTCAACACGTCCAATAGTTTCAAAGCATCGAACCTGAAACATCTCAGAGATTTTAAAACATTGCTCAAGTTTGGCTTCGCAAGAATCACAACATATGCTTTTTCTTTCTTACCTTGGCAAGTCGCATGAGTTTGGTTTCCATCTCCAGTTTTGGTAGTAAGAATCAGGCCGTCCGTTTCGTTGACATGTTGTTTGTTTGACTAAATAAGGACAGCTCTTCTCTTTATAAAGAGGATAAGAGACATTGTCCCAAACCCATTGTCCTTCAAAGACATTGCAGCTCTCATCAAGCTGATCCTCTTTGGTGACGAACACTGCCTCTCTTTGTCTGAAACCATAGAGTTGGAATATTCGACTTTCGTTACTCTTGAGTTCATCAAGGATCCACCTCACGGATCCTAGAACTAGAAGACTAACAAGCACAACTTGGAAGATGGATTGAATAATCCGTGAATCTGTTGAAGTTTGTATCGACATTTGAAACAGACTTAACTGAACAATTAGCTCTTTTACAACTTCTTCTTCTTGCTGTTTGAGCTCATGAATCTATGTTGGATGTTTGAAAGAAGCAAATATCTTCACGTACAAGCATCAAAAAATAACTTTGTTACACGCAACCACCAGTTGGTGATCCTTCTACATTAGGTAGCATGTCCCTTTTTTTGTTAATTGGATCTAAATAGGGTGATATGATAGAAACTAAAAAAAAAAAAACACTTTTACACAAGGTCTCCGCTTGGATTTGAGGATAAACTATTTCTCTGATCTGGCCCAGCAAAACTAGTCACCGAAGAAAATTCAGTAATGGCTATGGAGAGCAATTATGAACGTAACAACCACAAAACAATTAAGAAGTTTAGAACAAGCCTGTTCACTTGATGACAAGGCCGAAACAAAACACTTCAAACGTTCACTTTTCTGTACAGTTGACAAGAACCTAATACAGAAACAATCCGATGGGGAAAAGGCTGGAAAAAAAAGGCAACCTAGCTTTGCTACTGAAAGAGATGCAAAAAGTTTGACAAGGTGATGGCTCCAACCTATGCTAAATACTTCCACAATCTTGGTTAATTACCGTTATCAGATCCATGCCCTGAGCTGTCGCTATCAGAATCTGCATAACAAATGAGGAATGTGAGTAAAACTGGTTTGGAAATGTGATGTTGATAAGGAAAGAACACTAAACCAGTTTTAACATTTACCACTAGAACACGAGCCTGAGCCACTACTAGAACTGTTAGAACTACTTGATCCACCAGCATTTACTTCTTGTCGAACAGGGGATGCCCCATGACCTTTTCAAGTGTTAAAAACAAATTAAAGAAGAGTTATTGCAGTGGGGCTAAAAGACTAATATAGTAGAGTTTGATACTATCTTATGAATCAAAATCTCACATAATTCAGTACCTTTTGGGGACTTAAGGCCAGTTGTTAGAGTGCTCTGCGAAGATGGAAGAGAAACATGATAGTATTAGCCTAGTACAAGTTATATGGAAGAAGTAAGAGAAGTGAATAACAATTAGATATATGCTCTCACCGGTTCTTGGACACTATTGTGAACAGATTCAGCATCTCTTTCGGAGCCCAATGCCAGTTCCTCCTTTTCCTTGCTCAAGCTCTTCTTATATTCAGTGACGAATCTGTAAAGCTCCCAAAGCGTTTCGAGATCAAGACTATCAATATCTAACTCAATCTCATCGTCTTGTTGAGCGAGTTCTGGATTACTCTTCTTTATAATCTGCACAACTGCCTCAAGCTTGTCATAAGGTAATTCCTGAAGGTCCTCACTAAGACTCCGCTTCTCGTCAAATGTCAAGTCCCTGTTTCCAGACGCCTCCTCTTCTTCAGGCTTCTTCTCGAGTACAACAGTTAGAACTGCAGGTTCCACTGGGTTTGTCATCGATTCTGCTCTCTCCAAAATCCTATTTTCAACTACTTTAGGTGGTGGAGGAGGAATAGGAGACGAGGAACGTGACGGAGCACGTAACGGTAATCGCTCTACACTATAAGTGTTCGTTGAAACAGGAGCATGGAAATCAATATCACGGACTGGTGTTTGCCTCCTATTAAGTAACTCATACTGCTTTTCAAGCGGCGCCCATTTCTCTTCAAACAAGTTCAACAAAATCCCAGCCATACTATGCACATCATGCCCAACAGGATTATACAGCATTGCATTGTTAAAAGTAAGTCTAACATCCTCAGCAAACTCCAAAGGTGACTTATACCAACTCTTACTCAACCTAGTCTTCACTGTTCCCAAATCCATAGGCTTCTTGATTATATTGTGATAATCATGTAAACCAAGCCTAACGATATCAACAGGAGTATTGAAAACCCATCCAGACTTATGCTTCATCAATTTCGTAAGCAAATTGTTGCAGCTCTTCAAAATCTGAACCGTACCTTTATCAGTAGCAGCTGCTGCTCCGTGTACTCCACCACCACCCTTCTTACCACCGTTTGCTGCTGTTTTCACTTTCTTGTTCGACAGAGGTGGTAGTTCCCCGGACCCAAGTCCGAAACCGCCGGAGAAGTTACCTTGTGGTTCGAGCCGTTTAATCAAGCTCCTAACTTCTTCAAGCTCAGCCATTAGTTTCCGCTTCAAGTTCCTAACTTCAAGCTTAGAAATTGAGCTCAAACTTATCTTCATCATCTGATGGTTATCCTCCGAACCAAACGAATTAGACGGAGACACGAGCGGAACCGGTCTCACCGTCGTGGGTCTCGATCGTTTCTGGCTTTTGTTTCCGCTATCACTCCATTTATGCTTCGTCTTCGGAACACCACCACCGGTTATAGGACCAGACGCCATTGCACTCGTTGACGATTTCTCCGAAACGAAAATTTAGGGTTTTTCTAGGGTTTGAGCGCCAATACTGTAGATTTCAAACAAGGAATCGAAAGATCGTGTGAGAGATTTTAGGATCGGTGGTTCATGAACATTCAACTGAGATTGCAACGACGAAACACAAACCCTAGGAAGCAATTTTTTTTTTTTTTTGAGTCGCGAGAATCGCGTAGACACACGCGCTTTGAGCTCACGCGCGCTATTAAGAGCCCCGAGAAATTAGGGGAATTACACATGTGTTTAGTGTGACGGGGTAATAACACTCCTACGTGTCCGAAATTAAACCGGACATAACCGGGGAATATATTATCCCGGTTTAGTTACAAATCTCAGTTGATTAGTAGAGAGATTTGACTTAGTTGAATGTGGAAAGCATATTAAAAATAAGCTAGGCCATGTGCAAATTACATTGAGAAACGAAACTTTGATATAAAAACTCGAGAAAAGATCCGAAATTTAAGCAAAAGAATCAACCTCAGTAGTTGTAATCAAATTCACAAAAGAAGCAAACCAAGAAAATGGCCTTCAAGAACCATTCTTCAAGAACAAGTCTGTCTTCTTCTTCTTCTTCCACTTCATTTTCATTCAGGTTCACAACAATCATTACATTAGCACTCATCTTCTCTTCTTCTTACTACATCTTCTCCTCACAGTTCGATTACTCTCCGGTGACATTTTCCTCTGTGAATCTTCTTCCGTTTGCTGGAGATCTTCGAGACTTGACATTCCCTTGGAACAAACTCTCTCTCGGACCAATCTCTGAGAAGCTCAAACTCGCTGTCTTTTGCAAATCATGGCCTGTTGGTTCGATCCCCGGAGGGATGGAGCGTCATGCTTACACTCTCTACAATTCTCTTGCCTCAAGAGGTCACGAGATTCACGTCTTCACGGTTTCTTCCGACAGAAGTAACCGTGAAGAGTATCACAACAACGGAGATCTTCATGTCTACTTTGCTCCAAACGAGCACGGCACACTTAACCACTCTCAAGCTTTTGAGATCTTCGACAGAATCAACGGTGCAGATCATCCCTTCGATTATGTTCATACTGAGAGTGTTTCTCTGCCTCATTGGCGTGTCAAAATGGTGCCTAACGGTGACATAGCTGTGACATGGCACGGTATCTGGTACGAGATTATGCATTCAAATCTTTTTCAAGAGCTTTCGAATGATCGTCCTACTAGCTCTGATCTTCAACAAACGATGCCTAGACTGGTCGATGAGATCAGATTCTTCCCGAGATATAAACAGCACATTTGCATAAGCAATAGCGCGCGTGAGGTTCTCGTTAACATCTATCAGCTTCCTAAGAGAAACGTTCACGTTATAGTCAACGGTGTTGACCAGACCAAGTTTGTGTATTCCCCTAAGTCTGGCGCTAGGTTCAGGGCCAAGCACGGTGTTCCTGATGGTAATGGGACAGTTATTGTGATGGGTGTCTCTGGACGTTTGGTGAGAGACAAAGGACATCCACTTCTCTACGAAGCGTTTGCTTCGATCGTTAAAACTCACCCGCAAGTGTATCTGCTTGTGGCTGGATCTGGTCCTTGGGGAAAAAGATACGCGGAGTTGGGTGAAAACGTTAGGGTTTTAGGAGCTTTAGAGCCTAAAGAGCTCTCTGGTTTCTACAACGCTTTAGATGTGTTTGTGAATCCGACGTTGAGACCTCAAGGGCTCGATTTGACGATCATTGAGGCGATGCAGTGTGGGAAACCGGTCGTAGTACCTAACTATCCGAGCATTGTTGGGACAGTGGTAGTGGATGAGCGGTTTGGGTACACATTTTCACCAAACGTGAGATCTCTTGTTGAAACTTTGGATTCTGTTGTAAGATATGGGTCTAGGGTTTTGGAGATGAAAGGACTAGCTTGCAAAGAATACGCTCTTTCCATGTTTACAGCGACTCAAATGGCTTTGGCTTATGAGAGATTCTTTATGTGTATGAAGAATGAGAGGTATTGTAAGTATCCTCTTCCAACAGATAATTAATTTTTTCATCGTTTTTGTAATTTTTTTCATATATAAAGATTCATTTTGTAACTTACTTTGAATTATTTTCTTGAATTACTATTTGTTTGATCGTCAAGGACGACTTGTACGTTTTTGTGGATTTGTAACGAAACTAATAAGATGGAAATGGAAAAATCTTAGACATCATGAGTTTCATAGTCATGGGTTTCATAGTTTTGATCTCTTAAAGAAAGATTATAAAATTGAAGAAGTTGACTTCGATCTTAAATAAAAAGTATAGTTTTCCTTATAACCTGCAGATCTCTGTGTTTCCCCTGTTTTTTTTTTTTACTTCAATCACTATCTTTCTCTCTCTTTTTTTTTATATATGTTTTTGTAATTTTGGTGGACGATAAGGAGAAAGAGTGTATTATACTAAACTTTCCAAACATAATTTTAAAGTGTTTAATCTACACGAGCCACCAAGAGAATCAAATACAGGATAGCTTAAACTAATCAGTTTCCCTTTTCAAAGTATATTTCTTTGCCCTTTCTCATACTTTATATGTAAAGGCCTCTCTACTAGACTACTAGCTATATAGTGGAATGTATAAGGTACGTAAAGCATGCACAATTCATAAAATTCGTAACGAACAGTTACATCAATTTATTGTTTACGCCAAACGTACAAACAAGGCTTACAAACAAAAAAAAAAAAGAGAAAAGGATTGATATGTTTTCTTCTAAACCGCTTCTCGATCAAGAACAAAATATACATCCTCGAATTCAAAACTACGAGAGTATAAGACTTAGTGATGGCGAGGATCGGGACCTCCAGGACTTAGTCTCATAGACTCATTAAAACCTCTTTCCATTAGCTTCTCCATACTCGCTTTCAACACTTTCTCTGCTTCTCTCATCATACGCCCTCGTTTAATACCATCTGCGTTTGGAGATCGTTGCTGCAGTGGCCGAGACGCTGATGAAAGCGATACGGAAACGCAGATCAAGAATAAGCACAGCCAAAATTTCAAGTTAGCCATGTGTTAATGTGCTAATGATTTAATTTAGAAAGGTGTTAATGAATATGTTAAGTTGGTATACAACGATTTTTGTGTATTTGCATCACATGCTTAAGGCATTTATATAGAGAAGTGGCATTGGGGTCATGATGAATCTCATTGAAATGCTATACATTATAAAATAGATAAGACGGTCGAGACGACAAAAAAAAAACAAAAGAAGGCGGTCGTTAAAGAAGATTTATAATCGAGGCTAATAATAAGATGCACTTTTTAATACATATGCAATATTCCTTTTGTCAACATATAATAATAAAATATATGAAAGCTAAGAAAAATACAAAGAATGAAAACTTTTTGAATAATGCATGCGGATAAATTCATTAGTAGATTGTAAATGTATTCATAGTATATACCCACAAAGGAAAATTTCAAGGAAAAAGAAAAGTTTTAAGTGTTGAAGACGACATGTGTAATTAGGAGAAAGAAAGATTGTGTAATTAGAGTGCCTTTGAATGATAAACCAACTAAACTAGTTCATAATATAAAAAGGCAAATATGGGGGACAATCGTGAATGGACTCAAATATTAAAAAAATTGTCGTAATTAGAAGTCCATCGATGCCGACTTTTTTTTTTGGGGTTGGCCTTTAGTTTAGTTGACCATTTGAGTTTACTAACGTAACTCCGAATCAAAGGATCTGAGTAAAGTCGTTTCATTGAATTTTTGATTCTATCGGCTGAAAATAACCGAAGTTATAAAACAACAAGATAAGTATTGTCACTAACAATGAAAAGCAACCATGCATCTCTGAATACTAGCTACTGTGTCGATATTATTGAATAGACATTTATAATAAATTAAAGAGAACTTAGAGAATATACATGAATCATGAGTTGAGGTCCAAATCACTAATTTTCTCACTTTGATTCTTTAAAATTAAATATAGAGACTAGGACAAAATCTATCACTCTATTTTATTTCTGTTAATAACAAGTTGAAGACTCATTTATGATATTAAACAGTTTATAAACGGAAACGATTTTGGATTTTGTCGTGGATACAAAATGTGGCGCTTTAGTTTTATAGACTAAGTGAAATACCAATTGGAAGCTCGAAGAAAAAGTGATTAAAACACTAACTTCAACCCAACTATTAAAGAGAGTTTATTTTTCCAGAGAGAAAGAAAAAAACTATTGAAGAGACAAGAATAGACAGAAATACCTAATTTTTGAGATTACAAATAAATTGTTTTAAATATGTTAGATTGGATATCCAAGAATCTTAGCTTGTGCAATGGAGATACGATTTGTATAGTATTGGTTAATTTAGATACTCAAGATTCTCTGATACTCTATATATTCATATATTGTTTTGATTGGGTAGATGAAACAATTCACGAAAGTTTACCAAATTACAAAATAGGTTATGCAAACATGTATTGCACACAGAAATTGATGGTAGTCTAACTCTTTTTGTCAGTTTGATGCTAAGACATCTCCCATGCAGTTTTTGTTTAAAACACGTCTCTAATCTCTACCTAAACCGCTACATGGCCGAAAGCAATATACATTACAAAACTTGATGGACCTATAATGTCATTGTTTAACACATTGCTTAAGTATTGATACAGATTAGTATATTACATATTATGGTAAGAAATTAAACGTTATTTGTTTATCTATTTTAACCTTTTAACGTATTTCTCTTTCTGATACGACTGTAGATTTTTTTTGTTCTTGCTATTATGCTATAATATGAATATTTTTCCGTTGACAAGTGAATATTTATCATTTTTTAATACATGGAGAGGTATGTGCTCGTTCGTCCATAAACTAAACATATCCATTTCTTTATCGTCCGTTCGTGGACCAGAAAATCATATTTAATACGTTTGTGGAACATTTAAACCATACCTCATTTGATAAAATTAGAAACACTTAGCGAGTTGGACCAATACCACAGGAAACACCATGGTATTAAAACATTATTTTCTTAACACACTTTTCTCAATTTTTTTTAATTTCAACAATATGCATTACACGGATTTGAATCCAAATTATAACGATACTATTGAAAACCAATATACTATCTAAAAAAACTCATAAAACCATCTATACATGATTAAATAATGGGTTACAAACTCATAACAAATACATGTATACGATACAAATGTTTAGAATCCTACAAAATACCAAATCGATCACTGTTGGATTAACCGTATGCAACCCAATACGTGGTAGTAGTATAGTTTCACCCTCTAGTTTGAACGATTTACCCTTCTCATAAGTGTATTATTTACTGGATAGTCCTAGACTAACTTGAACTTTCTAGCTAGAAAACTATAGTTTCACAAAAAGGTACATATGATCGAGTATTAAGAAAACCTTCGTGTAACAAACTGAAATCCAAAATGAGATCCCTCGAATAAAAAGCACTAGTAAAAGTACAAAAGTATAGTCGGTCCTCTCAGATGACTAAGGGTTTATGAATGGTATAAGACGTAAACTAACTACTACCTCCTTTAAGTGGTCCTCACTCCTCTGGACGGCACTTTCTTACATAACCGCACTTCAACTCTTCTTACTTATTTTTATCCAACTTTTTATTCCATTTAGCTCGAAAATATAACTAAAATAATTATATTTTTATTCTTTTTGTCTAGTGTATATGCTTGTTTATCAATTATCTTTTGAGTTAAATAACAATCATAGGATTAAAATGGATCATGATAGCTGAAAAGAAGATAAGTTAAAGAAATCTCTAATGCATGACGGTATGATATGCATAGAGTCACTCAGGTCACACACAACTTTATTACAAACCTTTTTTCGAAAAGGGAATTGTAAGAACAAATCATTCAAGGTGTTGATTTGCTGTAAAGTCAACTATTTATTTTTATTTTTTTATAAAGAAAATTAATGATAACTTTTCTAAATCTGAAATATCACTTTGTTAGATGAATAATTTGATTCATGCTATGCAAATAGGTGAGTTTTCCAAGAAAGAAAGAACAAAATTAGTTGAATTCAAAATGCGATCAGTGACACAACTCGTTCCGTTGGTCGAATATGATAACAGATAAATGTTTNAAAAAAAAAAAAAAAAAAAAAAAAAAAAAAAAAAAAAAAAAAAAAAAAAAACATCAACATTCTACAAAAACTTTCGACATTAGTTTGAGTTTCTGTTCATAGTTACCAATTATCAAATATGTTTGAGGATACGGTATATCTATTTTCATTCACAAAAGTGTATCTTCAATATTGTACGAACATATAAAACTAATCAGGCAAGAGAGGTAACCTGTCGATGCCATAGGGTGAACCATTAGACTCGCCCGTGGCACAACCGAACTCTTCAAGCTCTTCTCCGTTCTCTTCTTCAACTTCTCCTTCATCTTCACCGTCGTCTCTGTCTTCTTCTGTCCCATAAGGGATGATCCGTAGATACATCTCATCCTCTCTCCATTTTCTTTCTGATCGTAAATTATACTTCCTGACTAGCTTTCCTTGAAGAGACACGATCTTAGGTTGTCTCGGTAGTAAATCAGCTGTTTCCTTTTTTGGTATCACTATCCGCTCTATCGCTAATCTCGCTTCCTGCATGTAAACGATTTTGTGTTAAGAAATCCTGAAATGTGGTTACTATCAAATAAATTTTGACTAGCTCTTTAGTTACCTCTAAGGCGTCCATTTTTTCAGATAGTTTTAGACGTTCTTCTGATCCAAACTCTCCGAGTCCATCTTCGTAATCAGTTAGTAATGCCCGTATTGCCTTGGCCACTTGAATACCTGAATTAGTCTGCAAGACAAAAAGCTTCTTTTGGTAAAGAGGCTGGAACTAGAAAACTGGAAGAACAAGAAATTCTTAGTTTTTGTTTTTTTTTACCTTTGTTACATAAACAGGTATACCGTGAGATGTAGCTAATGATTTAATCCGAGGATTCTTCCTGATCTTTGCTTGCAACGCAAGTAAGGCTTCTGCTTCGCTAATGTCGTCAGTTAATTCTACTGCAGTTTCCATCTCTAGTTGTTTGATTGCCTGAAGAACAGTTGACTCTGCAATCTGAGTGGGAGAAATTGGTGAATCTGTGTATTAGTATATGGATATCAACAGAGATAGCATAAGAGTATTAAAAACTGGAGAATCTGCAAAATTCATTCTAATCTTACCCCATAGACATATAAATACATCAGTGTCTCTTGCCCTGACGGTTCTGCTTCAGTTATCTCCTTAGTTGGAGGGACTTCAGATATCGTTTCCTCATTGGTGAGCTTCGAAATATCTAATGTTTCCTCTTCATGTATATTACTATCCACAGTCGTCTCGTCGATGAAAGGTTCCTTCTCCATAATCACTTCCACTCCATGAGACTTTACTTTGCGGATTTCAACGTTTGGTAATCGACCTTTTAGCCAGGAGATGAGCCAAAAGAAGAAAATTAACTCAAGAGTCAAGCCAGAATCTTAAAACGTTGTTGTATCCAAATATATGCTGCACTGCATTTATGTATATGTACTTTGCATTTATCAACAGTTCCAACTCAATAAGACAGAATCTACCTGCGAGAACAGCATCAACAGTTGCTTCAAGACTACGATGAACTCGAACTTCAGTCTTTGAAACTATTTCTGCACCACAGTTAAATGTTGGAGGACCTTTTCTTTCAAGGACAGTCTTCTGGCCACCTCTTCTGGTCGCTTCCTCATCTCCAAGAGTCACACTCTGCCAAAGGTCTCCATTAATATGTCTGAAAGAATAAATTTTAGAGAATAGAAATTTGGAATGCTCTATAACTAGTTGTCAGAAAAAGAACTGATCCAATATTATAGACCATCGAGTTCCTACAACATGATATTACTCAATTTAATCTGCTACATGGTTCCTGTGCCCTATATCTTGTTTTGCTGACATATCGAGACGCAAGAGATCCATGGGAAATGGTCAACTAATTTCTTAAGAAGTACAGTGCCATAATGGCAATGATTTATGCTAGAATGACCATTGGTAAGAGATTCTCATAATATCTCAAACTAAAATCTCCAAACAATATATTGATTTGGGTTTGAACGGTATGCAAACATATCAAGTTTAACCTGCACACCTCCAACCAGAAGGTCCAATGAAGGATTCTTAATCAAATTCTCGATGGTAGCTCCATGAGCAGTGGCGACTAACTGGATTCCACGTTCTGCTATTGTACTTGCAGCTATTGCTTCAAGTTTAGTTCCAATCTCATCAATCACAATCACTTGAGGCATATGGTTTTCTACTGCTTCAATCAGTACCTGAAGGTAAGCAAATTGAAGGACATAATAAACCATCATCTCCCACCTCATTTAAAAATAAACAAGGCTCAAGCAATCTAAACTACTAACCAACCTTGTGTTGGATGTCAGAGTTAGGGACTTGCATCCGCCTAGCATTACCAATCCCTGGATGAGGTATATCACCATCACCACCAATCTCATTAGAAGTATCAACAATCATTACTCTCTTCTCATAGTCATTTCCTAGCATTCTCGCTACCTCCCTGAATAAAAAACAATCAATGACTATATCAAAATCCATGGACTATATGAGCAAACTGATTAATGTAGAAGAAACTAACGCAAACCTAATCATTGTGGTTTTCCCCACACCAGGTGGACCAATAAGCAACAATGAGTTCCCATCTTGAACAAGATCACGCAGCAAATTTGCGCTTCCTCTAACAGATCGACCAACACGGCAAGTTAATCCAATAATATCTCCTTTCCGATTCCGTATCGCACTAATACGATGCAACGTCCGGCTAATCCCAGCTCGATTATCATTAGTGAACTCACCAACCTGAACACATTCATGGTGTTAGACTCTTAGCAAGCAAGCAGCTATAGGTGTTTTCGTCAAACGAAAATTTGCACCGGAGAAGAAGAACCAAAAACAAAGAGACTCACCAACCTGAGAGACAGCGAATTCCAAATCATTAACTTTAACAGCGTCGTCGGAGATAACAAAATCTCCAGAAGGGAATCGCGCCAGAGGCTTACGACCTAAATCCAACACTATCTCAATGAGTTCACTAATCTCAGGGTGCTCCTCCAGTGTCCTTCGTATCTCCTCCGGTACCAGCGCCAAGAGACGGCGTAATTCGTCATCGAAGTGGTCCTCGTCGTCTTCTAATTCCGGAACGGCGACTTGAGACGACGAAGATGCTGAAATAGCAATAATAAATCCAGGTGAAGAAGACGAAGGGAGCACGAGTTTAGTGCGGACGAGTTGGTGAAAGAGAAGAGACGATCGACATCGGAGATTGAGGATTCTTCTTCGTTCATGACGACGTAACAGCGTTAATGGAGGAACATGATTACGGCTCAGTGATAAGCTCAGCATATTCATTCCCCTTACACCTGAATTCTATTTTTTTTTTTTTTTTTCCTTTTTCCGAGAAATTTATTTAAATATGAAGTACCACGTGAACGAATCAGCATGAGACACGTCATCAGAGATCTGACGTCATGGTTAACAGGCAAACTTATTTATTATTCCTATAACGCACAATTTAATAAGATAGATAGAATAAGGCAATTATTATGTCTTCATCATACAAAGCCAAGAAAAGTTTTGTTTTTGATCACACACAACGAGAAACAAAGGAGTTTTAAGAAAAGCTTCCATTGTGCTCAATTGGCTATTACTGTGTATCCAGTGCAAGATCACGCCAAGTTTCTGCATCTGCTTGCTGAGTTTCCTGATCTGAAACAATCGCAATTGGGATGGATTACAACATTAGTTAAGCAGCCACAAAGCTCAAAACTCTCTTAAACAAAGCTCATACCTTAGCTGTACGGTGTTTGTAACATACACAACAAAAGTGGCTTATTTGTGTGGTTTCCTTACATGACATTTGAGATCTCAACTATTTTAGTAGATCACATATGCATATCACTAGACACTACTAGTGTGAATTCTCAAAACTAACTAGCAGTTTTAAGAGACGACTATGTGTTCCAAAGACATTTAGAGAGCTAATTTAGAATCTCAGATAGCTAAAGCAAAGCAAAATCAGAACAAAGAGACATACTGGTTTCTTCAGTATCATCAGTCCTAACAGCAAGCACTGGAGGCAATGGAAGATCTGCAACAATAACACCACAACAATCTTCGATGAATTTGGATTTTGGGGGAAATACAATGAATGATCTTGAGGTATAACGTGGAAGGGATAAATAGGTTACCATCATCAGGTAAAGTGTCCCTCATCCACTCCTCGTCCACAATGTCTATAAGCATACCAAGACTTACTTCCGCCATGTTCGAAAACCAAAGCTTGGAACCCTTCAAATTTTCAAATAAAAAATCATTCAAATAATCAACACATATACAAGAAAGTTGTATTATTGAAGTACAAAGTCGAAATTGCTTTGTCCTCCTTGTACAATAGGAAAACAATTGAACAGAACTGGGACTTTTGAATTTGGGGAAAGTGACAGTATATAGAAGACAGAACACTGATCAATAACCTATGAAGAATTGAAACAATCTACAGAGATTTTCGCCGGAGATAGACAAAAAATTAGGGTTCTATTTGAGTAATTTCGTGGAGCAGTTGGTGAACACTCTAGGAAAGAGACCGTATATGAAATCACAGACCAAAAGCGAAAGCCAATTCTTAGTAAACAACACGATTCTCGAAGAAAAAACCAAACTTGATTCGAAATTAGTAGAGAGATTCACCTGGTCGAGACGATGCACCCGTACTCCACTGAGAAAACTACAACCTTTTTAAGTTTTTACAAAAAAACGTCAGCCTTTTTTTTTTTCTAGGCCGTAAAATTTAAATTGCACTAAACCTTCCAGTTTAGTTAGAGGTTTTCGGAAAGCTGATGAAAATTTAAAGTTAGGGTAATCTCTTTATACGGTTCAGNCCCCCCCCCCCCCGGCCACAACAGCGATCGACGACTACCCCTCACCGCCGATTGCGTGCTTCATTCAGGTGCTTTCTTCTTCTTCTTCTTCTTCCCGTTCACCTTGAGAAGTTTTATAATAAAGTTGATTCTTTAATGTGTTTCTTCGACCCAGTAAAGTAATTTTGCGATTTTCGTTTCATCCGTCGTGATTCTTGTGTAACTAGTTATTGATGAAGTAGAAATTTGGGATCTTTATGTTAACTTCAAATTTGTGAAATTGGGATAATCTTCTAACACAGTGTACCAATTCTGGTGATTTTGTTTCTTTACATCAATGCATTAAATCAGGTATCTCAAAGGAAGCAATGAGTTCTTCACCGTCCTTGGAGATATTAGGTATGTGAATCATTGAAACTCAATTTCATTCTTGGAGTTATGTTCAAAATGTCTCTCTCGTCTCTGAAGTCACTTTTTTTTTCTTGCAGTTAGAGAAGCTGACGGTTTCTCTGTGTGGAATGGTCCTCCATTCAGTAATGGTCAGCCAACTCTCAAGCTTGAACGAGTTTCATGCTCCAACACCAAGTTCAGTGTTGATGGATCCAAGCTGATGGCGATGAAATCAGATGGGATCATCAGTATCTATAATTCCTCCAGCTTGACAGAAGTGCGGTCGTTCACTATAGCTAATGTTACGGCTGCTGAGCTATCTCCATGCGGGACTTATCTTCAGACATTTCAAAAACCCACTACTCCGCAGGAGAAGAACGTCTCTGTTTGGAATACTGAGACTGGAGATCTGGCACATAGTCATTACCAAAAATCCATTACTAAAACCACATGGTAAGCAAGTCTCAGTACTAAATTGCGAGCATGTAAGATGCGTGGATATAGATAATAGTCTTTATGCTTATTATGCTGCTTTTATGATACGGGGTGTTTCTGTTTTGCTACGTAGGCCATCAATTCGCTTCTGTCCTGATGAATCTTCCGCGTGCCGGTTAGCTACAAATGAGGTTCAGTTCTTTGACCCGAAAGATTTCTCGAAAGGAATAACATCCCGGATCAGAGTTCCTGGGGTTGCTGCATTTGAGCTTTCTAAAACGCCAGCTTCCCATGTTGCTGTGTTTGTTCCAGAATCAAAGGTGTTTTTCGTTTCTTGGGCTAACGCATTCTGCTTTTGAATAGTAAAAGAAACATCTTTCCTTCTATATGCTAACGCTGTTAGTTTTCTCGTTTGAAAGGTTGTCTTTTTTTCATTCTGAAAGTTGCAGAGCAACAATGTGTATAATTGTTTCCCCTGTAGACAAGCAACTCTGACATGTTAATTCTTACATGTATAGGGGAGTCCAGGCAGTGTCCAGATATTTGGATGTGGGAGAGATTTGCAGAGTCAGCCAAGTGCTCGACGTAGCTTTTTCCGATGTTCTTCTGTGCAGTTTAGTTGGAACCACGGTTCCACTGGACTCTTAGTGGTTGTACAATCAGATGTTGACAAGACCAACCAAAGTTATTATGGGGAAACAAAGCTACACTACCTTACAATAGATGGCACACATGAGGGCCTCGTTCCATTACGTAAGTCCTAAGCTTAATATATCTGCTGTTGTGATTGCTAGTGGTACTGAATACTGAATCTTTGGTGCTTTAACAGGTAAAGAAGGACCAGTTCATGATGTTCAATGGTCTTTTTCTGGTTCAGAGTTTGCAGTTGTATATGGCTGTATCCTTTCCATCAGCTATAACGACTTATATGTAAGAGTTCATTTAGGAATAATGTTTATCAGTTGACATGTTAATCTCCTTGTGTTCTTGTTAAGATGTTATTTTGCTTTTATCTATACGCTCTTTTGGGCATGGCTTTCTTCGAACATTGTTTTTTCCTTAACTGTGCTTCAGTTATGCCTGCTTGTGTAACAATCTTTGACAAGAATTGCAAACCCTTGATGGAACTTGGCGAAGGTCCTTATAACACTCTTCGATGGAACCCAAAAGGGAGAGGTATGATTCTCTTCTTCATCCCTCATTTCTTTGTCTCTTGTTTTTGTGTCTTTTTAAACAGTGAACTTATGTACATACATGTTTTTGTAACTTCCAAACAATGTTCCACAGTTTTATGTGTGGCTGGATTCGGTAACTTGCCTGGTGATATGGTAAATAAGGATCCCTTGTCTTCTTCATATTTTCAATTTTGGGGTGACGACATTGTGACAATTAGTCAGCAGTTCTCATTTTCTTTTTTGAAACAATTCTCTATAAATGGTGTTATATTTCAGGCGTTCTGGGATGTTGTCAGCAAGAAGCAGCTTGGAAGTAATAAAGCCGAGTGGTCTGTAACAAGTGAATGGTCTCCGGATGGGCGTTATTTCTTGACTGCCTCAACAGCACCAAGACGTCAAATTGACAATGGGTATGTTAATACTTCTTGCCACATTATTGTCATTGAGTTTAGTTTCTTTTCCGAACAGAACGAGTGGTGAAATGAATACTGTGGAACATATTTAAAGTTGAATGTATGAACCAGCCACTGTTATATTTGAAGTCGTCAGAGATGGTATTTTTCTATTTTTCTTCTTAGTTTAAACTTATGTTTCGTCGTTGTCTTGACTGAAGGATGAAAATCTTCAACTACGATGGAAAGCGTTATTTCAAAAAGGCGTTTGAGAAGCTGTATCAGGTATGTCTCTTCAACAGCTCTGAAAAAAAAAGACATTAATTACCAATTGTCTTACTGGAGTGCTATGGTTAATTTACCTACAGGCTGAATGGAAACCAGAGTCTCCGGACAGGTTCGGTGAGATCAGCGAACTTATCAAGTCAGTTGAATCATTGAAACTCGGCGAGGGAAAATCACAAGGTCCTCATCTCTCTTTGTTTAAACACTTAAACCTGTCTCTGATTGTAAGAAGGTTTTGTGAACTTACCATGTTAATCGATTTCGACTTATCTATCTTAGGACAAGGATCAGCTCAGAAGAAAGCTATTGTTCCCAACACTATTGCAAAAAAACCGGCTGCATATCAACCTCCTCATGCTAAGCACGCAGCTGCTATTCAAGCCGAGGTAACTCAATAACTTTTCTATAATCTCCGGTGATATCAAATTACTTATTGTTAACATACACAGTCATGATTCTGATTCATGTTTGAAACGAAAAACGAAAATGACCAAAGTTTCTCTCAGTGAGCTCTTAAATACGCTTGTCCATAACCAAACCACCAATGGGATATTCACTGTTACTACCGTTTTCGATTGAACATTTTTGGCGTTACATATCAAATATGTCTCTGATAGTTTCATTATTTGCAATTGCAGTTGCTTGGAGTAAACACAGCAGGGTAAGTCTTTATCTTACAATACATACATACATAATCTGAGAAACCGTCATGCATATGTTGATGGATGCTCTGGTGTTAATGCAGAGAGATGAGCAAGAACGCTCTTAGAAACAAGAAGAAGAGGGAGAAGAAGAAAGCGGCCGAGGCTGCTGCTTCTGGAGCTAACAACGCATGACTGAATAAGTCACACTCTTTGATATGAAACTTGAATGGAGATTACAGTTTTGGGATTCTCGGATGGTAATAAAGATTCTATAGATCATGCAGAAAACGTTATGTAAACCTCTTTTTTGCCTTTTTTACATTTTCCTTATCAGTTGTTAACCCGCCAAAATCAGAAGAAGCCTAAAAAGATTAAAGAAGAAAAATCGGATATTTTGTGAGGTGAAAACTAAGCGTCTCTGTTTCAATACAAAACTTAACAATGTTTCATTATAAAGGAGGAAAATGAATGTTTTAGTTCACATTGATTTTGTAACTTAGTGAGTGTTATGTGTTATAAAGTGTAGTGTTAATAAATTATAACCAAAAAAAGCAGTATACTGTGTTGCACGTTTAGCAAACGATTATCACAATTTCATTTTCGTGATGTTAAAACTGATTAATCTACTGTAAAACCGCATAGTTTTCACTGTTTTCCCAACTCTAGAAGATTCGTACTTGTTTATCTCTACTTGGCACACATGCATGTATAGTCAAACCGAACACATACACATACATTAACACGTACATGACGACATGTATTATATATCCGGAACCTTAAGGTTCGTCCAAAACAGGTAAGTAAGAAAGCAGCACGAACACGAACTCTTAACAAAAACATTGTAGTTATATATGGGTTAAGTAATTGCATGCAATTTCAAGCTACGTGTCCAGCTTAAGACACTCAAGTCTCACATCTGTCCCTTTTTACTTCGACTTCGCTTCTTTTGGCTTCTTTTAAACTCTCTCTGTCTCTCTCTTTCTTCCTCACACTTTATTGTTTAATTTTGAGTGTTTAATTTAGACGATAATGGCAACATCAGCTCGTAGAGCGTATGGTTTCGGTAGAGCCGACGAGGCTACACACCCTGACTCTATCCGAGCCACTTTAGCAGAGTTCCTCTCCACTTTTGTCTTCGTCTTTGCAGCTGAAGGCTCTATCCTCTCTCTCGGTTCGTGCATGCACCGTTCTGACTCTGTATTTTGAGTCGTTTCATATGTGTTGTGACTTGTGTCTTTATTTTTTCTTAGATAAGTTGTATTGGAACCACGCTGCTCATGCGGGAACAAACACGCCAGGAGGATTGGTTTTAGTGGCGTTGGCTCATGCGTTTGCTCTGTTCGCTGCTGTTTCAGCAGCGATCAATGTCTCTGGTGGACACGTAAACCCGGCAGTCACTTTTGGTGCTCTTATTGGAGGAAGAATTTCAGCGATCCGTGCCATCTACTACTGGATCGCTCAGCTTCTTGGAGCCATCCTCGCTTGTCTCTTGTTAAGACTCGCTACAAACGGCCTGGTAAAACACTAAATTACATTCAAATTAGTATTTTGGCGTTGGCTTCGTGTTAGAAACTTAGAAGTCAATTTCAACGAATAAGGACTCAAACAAAGTTTGTGTTCATGCAGAGACCAGTTGGTTTCCGTGTAGCATCAGGTGTTGGAGCGGTTAATGGACTTGTTCTAGAGATCATTTTAACATTTGGCTTAGTCTACGTCGTATATTCGACTTTGATTGATCCAAAACGTGGAAGCCTCGGGATCATAGCGCCGCTGGCAATCGGACTCATCGTTGGAGCAAACATCTTAGTGGGTGGACCATTCTCTGGTGCATCGATGAATCCAGCTAGAGCCTTTGGTCCAGCATTGGTGGGATGGAGGTGGCATGACCACTGGATCTATTGGGTCGGACCATTCATCGGTGGCGCCTTAGCAGCTCTTATATATGAGTACATGGTCATACCCACCGAGCCACCTACCCACCACACACACCAGCCCTTGGCTCCTGAAGATTACTAGATGGAACTTTTCTCCTCATGTCACTGCTTTTGGTCTTTGTTCAAGCTTTCTTTGTGCGTATGAATGAAATCACTTTGCATAGATACTTTGTTTTGCTGCTACTCTTTGTTTGTTGTAATAATAAGAATAAAGAATGATGATTTCGCAATACTCAGATCTTTTTACCAAACATATGAATACAAGTACCAATATCCTATATAATCTAATCTACTGGCTTTCTTCTTCTGTCTTATCAGTTTTCTTTTGCTGAAACCTGAAAAAAAAAAAAAAAAAAAAAAAAAAAAAAAAGAAAAAAAAAAAAGAAGAT
>NC_025700.1:18849115-18856964 GCF_000633955.1 Camelina sativa
GTAGACGACATCGACGGTGATTGGATACTGCGCGGCAGAATGTCTCCGGCATTGCCATTGCCTCCTCGTGCTACCGTATCCTGCTTTTCGCTGCTTTCAAGCAACGGAGTCTGGAGTTCGTCCAAGGACTTCTGACTCTCTATTGTCAGAGCTGTGGAATCAGCTGATGGTGCAGACACAGGTACTTCTTCAATTCTAGGCTTCTGGGGAACAACGTTGGCAGTTTTCTGCATTTGTTCAGGAGTCGGTGGCTTGTCAGCTTTAGATTTCGCTTCTGCAGCTTCGTGATCACTGGTCGAGTCTTGATTCAGCCACATGAATGGAGCAATATTGCGTTCGATCCAATCATCCTTTTCAGCTGTCATCCAAGGAATAGTTAAGCTTTCACAATTGGGGAGCACCATGACCTCTCGTATTGCCGTCTACACAATTTGTTTTTGTCTTATCGTTAGTTCAAATTCTTTCAGTAAAACAAAAGAGACGCAACAGCTTTACCTTGAACCGGTTGACCAAGAACATAGCAACATGGCTGTTTGTGATTTTGTGTTCACCAACAGCAGAGGCAAGGTTGAATTCAATATCGGGCATGTTTGTGAAGCCAAACCACAGTTGATCAGATGGAGGCGGCTTCATGTGTACGCAGAGCGTCCCTCGAAGCGAAGACACCCCTATAGACAAAGTAATAGGCACCTGCAGTTTTTACAAATGGAAATAGTCTTAAATTACTACAAGAGGTAAGAAATAGGTGCTCCTAATTCTGCTCTCAGATCCTATTAATCACACCACAATCCGTGGTCGTGAAGCTTGGGCACTGGGAACCAAGAGCGCAACAACAAGCAACGGAACTGTCTTCTACAACAGAAAAAATGAAGATCAACCTGGGATACTTGTTCAGCAATATTCTTCAGAATAGACTTCCACTTGGATCCATTGCTCGGAGCTGCTTTTGTACCTTTTAAACCCTTATATTCATCTACACAAATAAAAAATCAATCTGCTTTATAGTCCTTGGTCTAATGGCTTCTAAGCATTATGCAAGATCACAAGCAAAATGATTAGATGAATACATAAGCCAATCAGCAAATGTTGTACTAACCAGTTTTGTCGTTCCCACCATTTCTCACATCTTGTGCATCAACAATTCCTTCGGGGATTAATTGCTTTTCAAAATCTGCAAGACCTTCAAGGAGACCAGGTGAAACATCCCCAGCAGAATTTGGCTGCAATTTTCCCTCAGCTATGCCTTTCTGCAGTTCTTCCTCTCGGGCATCAACCCGAGTTTCAACTTCAAGTCCCGCACCGCCAGTGTATTCAATATCTAGTTCAAACGCCCACACACCATTCATCTCCATTGGAAGAATTCTTGTACCGTGTATATAAGGTGGGAGATTTCCAATGTCTACATCACAGCAGATTAATTCACCTATGTAGCTGGGAATTCTCATGTTGGACATTACCCGCTGTTTAACCAAACAAAGAAAAGTTAAAAAAAAAATAAACGCAACCAAAATCCAGATTTAGTGAAAGCTTTCATATTCAAGGAACACACCTGGATTCGTTCGCGAACTAAAGTCTTCAACACTGTGTTCTGTTTGACATCAAAGAACAGCCGGGAAATTAGTACGTTCAATGCCAATGTTCCTTCATCAAAAGACTTGTCTTCTGAATCTATATCCGATCCATGACTGCTATGGCTCCAAGAACGTGAGACAACTTGGACATCGGTTTCCTCAGGGATGTTATCTTGCATCCTTCTTGCTGGGGTGCTCTTTCCAGAGCCACCGGTAGATTGTGAATCTTGGTAAGGCCGGGTTGAAGTCTTCTTGTCTTCACGACCCGACGGGGGCATATTCACTTTAGGTGAGCACTTCTTCGAAAACTTCTTCCAGAATAAACGAACCTTGGATGAAGGACCATCCACTTTAATCCCTTTGTCCAATGACTCAAAACTAAACCCAGCTGATGGTTTCATAAAAGAAGGATAAGCAGCATTAAGGGAAGCCAAGTAGTGTCGGAACTCGTCTTTCAATTTGGTGGACCAAATAAACCTTTCCTGATTCTCGCAAGCAGCAAGACGAAGAGCTTTACACCATGACTCCTTCTCCCAAGAAGTCTCTAAGAAAATGTAAAACACTCGGTTTCCCTTGTACAAAACCGAAGTTTTGCTTTCTACTTGTATAGGAAATCTTTTAGCCCTAAAAAAACACAAAACAAAGGATAAGAAATTTGTGGACATTATCGAAAATGGATTTGCGAAAGAAACTTTTTTTGACAATCATGTACCATTTCCTAGTCGGTCCAGAGCCTGAAACAGCGTTAACAAAGCAACCTTTCAGAGTAATACAAGTCTGAGTGCCATCTGAATCAGACAAGATGAGCTTATGGTCTTTGATACGAGCAAATCTCCTAATTGGATGTACCTCCATGAGATCAACTCTCTTCTTCTTTTGCTCCTTTGGTAACTTGTCCTTCTTCATCCAATCCTTTACATTCTCATCCATTTCCAAAATCCAAATCACTCCCTGAGATATAGGCATGTAGAGAAATGAAAATTAAACAGCTTTCATCACAGAGATCTAAAAATAGCCACAATGATCAAAACAGTCACCAAAGCAAAACAAACCACAAGATTCTAATTCCCACTAAATCCGAAACCCACATTTTCTTTTTATCTTCTCAATTCAAAATTCAAAATTAGGGGGTACTCAATCTTGTCAAATTAAATTAGGGTTTCGAAACTCAACGATCAATTAAGCACAAAACTTTTCAAAATTGAGGAGGGTTCTGGTCACCTGTTTGCTGAGACTGAAATCAATAGACCGGCGAGGATCAAAGTTCTTGAGAGTTGGATCAGAACCCGAATTCGATTCATGTCGTTTATTACTCTTCCGATTCAACCGTTTCAGAACAAACAAAAACCCTATAACTTCCGCCGCAACGATCGCGAGAATCCCCAGTAAAAACCCGAACACGAACGCGAAACCCGCAAACGAAACCATCTCCGGAGATGCTTCAAGTTTCTTGATTTCGACTAGATGGAAGGCAAAAGATTTCTTGCGAAAGAATCAAAAAGAGAAGAAGACGCGTAACGTTGTTGTATTAGTTCATTGTCACACTTTGAATGATGGAGAAGAAGAAGAGAGAGAGAAAGAGGGATGATTAATTTGGTTTACTCTCTCTCAAATCAATTCCAATTTTTTCCAACCATATAATTTGCCCAAAAAGGAAATTTTTTTTTTTTAACTTCAAAAAAAAAAAAAAAAGATTATCAAAAGAGTTGAGTATAATCAGCTAACAAAAAGCGAATCTTAAGATCTTCAAACTTATGCCACGAGAAGAAAATGTTACGAACAATTTGACCCAAAAAGAAAAAAATAATTGAAAGCAACCATAAATGTAGTTGTTGAAAAAAAAAAAAAATAGTATCTTATGAATAATAATAATAGGATATTTTGTTTAGGTGATTTGATTTTAGTATTAATTTTTTAAGATTGAATTTATGTTAATTTATTTTACTTGGATAAGATTTTGGATTTGATTACCTATTGTATATACATGAAAATCTACACAAATTCATTTAAAGATATAAGGATTTTAAAGATTTACTGCCATTGTATAGGATTAGATGTGTTGGTTATATCAAAAAAATGTACTTTGAAAGTTATCAGATGTTATTTTTAAATTAATGTAGTATATATTTTTCAGCTTCAAAAAAAGTTAATAAAAATAGATAAATTTTTAGGTGTATCATTCAATTCAAAATAACATGATTTTTTATTTTTATGAGATATCTAAAGTTTGTAATTGAATTAAAATACTTTTGTTTCATACATAATTACCATAAATTATTTGACTGTACGTTGTAAACTTTAGAGATTGATCGCTTTAAAAATTAAAATCATTACTGAGAAAATGACAACAAATTACTAAAAAAATAGGAGATTTTGATTGTTATCGGAAACGGTTGTTGAACTGTTTATATGAATATTATACCAACCGGAACAGACAATTTAAAAAAAAAAAAATACATATAGACCATACTTGAAAACATTAAACTAAAAACCAAAAAGAACCACTTTGTTACATATATGAAGTAAAGCTATCATCATTTTCCTTAAATTTATCTAAAACCACGTTCTGTTTAATATCTTGATTATTTGATTGTCTACATGTTAAATTTCAGAGCTCGAAATATTTAAATGTTATAAGTGAGACAACAACAACAAAACTGTAACTAAAAAGGTTGATGGTGATTGTTGTCGTTATAGAATTACCATCAACTTTTTAAAATTTAACATGTAGATAATCATATCCGATTTAATATTGTCGCTTTCGGTTGACATAATATAAATAGTTCAATAACCGTTTCCAATCTATCGATTATTGAATTGTTTATATAACTAATATGTCAACCAAAAATATACAATATTAAATCGAACACAAAAAAATTAGAGCATACTTGAAATCAATTAAACTAAAAAAACTAAAATCACTTAATACCTTAAATACTTCAAATCACTTAATTATTCGACTATTTACAAGTTAAATTTCAGGTTTCGATTGATTTAATGTAGATAAGTAAGAAAACTACAATAAAAAGCTTATTAAGTTATTGCAATTGTAATCGAAAACGGTTATTAAACGGTCTACATAACTAGTATATCAAGTACAAACACACATGTTCAAAAAAAAAAAGAAAACACCTAATTTGGTAATGGTACCATACACATTTGGAGTAAACATGTGTTCCTTTCCTTAATTTTTATTTTTAAATAAAAATGTGTATATAAATGACTTGATCTCTAAAGAAATGCTATACACAGTCTACACCCATATTTGTGGTAGATATTTTTTTCTTCTTTGTTATCAGAACGATAGTCACACAGTTGCATATCATAATTTTGTTCTCTTATAATGAAGAAATCTGTAAAAAATTAATAGAACAATTAAAAAAAGGAAATAAGTACTTGTTGTTAACCTGTATTTTTAAGAGGAAAGTATTATATTAACTGATATAGCAAACAAAAGTTGTTGAACTAGAAAGTCTGACTGTTACGGTTTTAATTCTTTGAAGTTTGGACTTCCGTTTCTAAAATACGTTGCAGAATGAGTCAGAAATTTCTCAAGTCAAAAAATGTAACTGTCTATGTTAAAGACTAGAGACAAAAATATCATCATATCACATTCAACAATAAATTNNAACAAAAAATTAAAAAAAAAAAAAAAAAAAAACAAGACATACATCAACTCCAACAAAAATAGTCTGCTCTTACCGACATACAAAAAAAAAGAAAAAGATTTTTGTCTATTTAGACAGAAAAGTACAAAACAGAGTACTCTGTTCACAGGACCATTTACATCGTCTCACCCCCAAGAAAAACAACTTTTCTTGTTTTCTCATCACTGTAAAAACCCAAAAACAAAAGTAAAGGGAGAGAAAAAAAAAACTTTGTTTTCTTTCTTAGATACTTCCATGATTGGCTTGGAACAGGAGGAAAAGCTCCGCGATGGCGGTTGCTACCTAAAACAACACAACGGGCCAGACAAAAGAAAAACAAAAAGAACAGAAGAAACACAGAGAAGGAGAGAGGATAGGAGCTTGAAACAAGAAAGAAATGTTCAGGGGTTACGGTTGTTTTTTTTTTTGGGAGAAACGATAAACATACGAGCTAAGAAGACCTTAGAAGCTCGAGTTTATGAAAAAGTTATAGTCATGGTGATCAACATTGAGCTGTTTGAGCCATGAATCTGCAGCCTTTTGAAGATAATTCAACCGGTCTTGGTCAAATCCTGTCTTACTCCAAAGATCACCTTGCATTTTGTAACTAGCTAAAGCAAATGGAGGCAATGGGATTCTCTTGTTGACAACAGATTCTTCATCACACTCTTCTGTTTCTTCCTGGTCTTTGTTGTTGCTTTGATCTCCTTCCACCACATTATCTGCAGCTTTTGTTCAAGCCGTTAACAAAACAAAACAAACATAAACAAGAAATGGTGCTTGTTCATACGTCACTGATCATACGTACCTTGAAAAGTCGAAGAAAGAGTGTGATAAGTTAGGAAGCCTGTCGTCAAATCTTTCTCATTCTTGCATGATGGGATGTGATAAATAGGGTACCTAATTCATCAAAATATGACTCAGTCACCCATTCGAAGTACAAAAACACTAAGTTGTAAACGAAACAGGAAGGGTTGTGTTGACTTAAACAAGAATCTACTTACCACGCAACAGCCATCCAACTTGCAGGAGACATATCGACACTCCTTAAGGTTATGAGTCCAGGATACTTCTCCGCCAGTTCAATTATCTGAAAGAGAATCAAGAACATTACACTTCTGTATCAAAACCAAAGCTCATTACATAAAAAAAAAAACAAGAGGAGAGAGTAACTAAGAAATGAAGGGAGAGAAGAAAGAACCTTGTCGGTTAAGGGAACCCGCTTGTAGGGAGGATCTCTTTCGATGTACTTAAAGTCAAGGTAACCAAGTCTATCTTTGAGCAGTAGTGTAGCATCCGGATCAGAAACCGAATCTTCAGAGACAGCATCCCATGTTTTGCTCGAATCATTGCTCATTGACCTTGACAGCAACTTTTCACTCTCACTATCGCTCCAACACTCGCTACTCTCAGATTCAACCACCTCATTCTGGCTCCTGCAACAACGCCAAAACTATTCAGTACGACGAAACTCCAACAAATTAAACATCTGGAAACTTGTCCTGAAACTCCCATAATCAAACAAACAAGACTTAAAATGTCTTAAAACCTGGAAATCAAGCCGGGTTTGTTAGTGTGGATTTGGATGGCTGAAAGATACGGGACATAGTACTGCATAACAGTTTCACCATTGCTTAACTCGACCTGCGATCCAAAGCCATATGCACTCAGCTCATCGTAACAGTCCCAAAGATCACCAAGCCTGAAATACTCAACCTCATCCTTTCCTTGTTCCTGCCAAGAATTGTCAAAAAGATCACTCAAAACAGCTCTGCAACCGAGACTCAAACCTCAAAAAAAGAAGCAAAATCACTAAATGATTTTAACTTGTTCAGATCAAATTCAAGCAGTTCAGAGTAATCCATAAACACATACATAAACCATGAAACAGAGACAACAGATCCAGAGGATATATATATATATATACATACCCAGCAGCAAGCAAGCATCAAGAAGATTCAAGCAAAACTCAGTATAGGTATTGTGTGATTATTGAATATAATAATAATAAAAAAATAAAGTCGCACGTTTATTCCACGTGGGTGATACAGAATCCATAAAATGAATGTGACACACCATTTAAAGGGATAGATTTGATTTTCATAGATATAATTTTTACACCTTGATGGACCATGCAATTATTGTCTCTATTTGCCAAATCTCATCACACCCAAAATCATGAAAAAATATTTACAAGTTTTTTAGGTTGCCTGATACACATCATCCCGTGATTTATAAAAAAAAAAAAAAAGACCTTCTGGACAAAATCTGTTGATTAGAAAACGAGATTTGATAGGTAGGGAGGGGAGACAACCGATTAATTAGAATAAAAAATGATTAGTTGAGACGTAAGACTCAAATTATCCCTTAAATCGAGGATTAGCTTGATTTACCTGAGGAAGAGAGAAGGAAGGAGGCTTAGGAGTGATTCCTAAAAGAAACCTCTCAAGATTCGAACGACCTTTAGTTGAAGAACACCACCACCACATTCTTCTTCTTCTTATCTACACTCTTCTGGTTCTTCTTCTTGGTCTAGTCAATCTCTCTGAAATTAGAGATCTTTTTATAAACAAATCCTAGTCCACGAAAGGGAACACAGAGTTTGGAAATTTAATAATTTCTGGTCTTCTC
>NC_025700.1:18857419-18861786 GCF_000633955.1 Camelina sativa
AGTATGGTAGCTTTATAATTCCCAATATAACTCTCTTTCCTTTTAATATTTTCTGTAAATCCCAACACTCAGATTCTCACCCCTAAATAACCCCTCCCCCAGAAAGAAAAAAAAATAAATAACACACTAAAGAACAAAGAACAGAGCTTCTTCTGAGTTCTTTAAAAAAAAAAAGAAAAAAATCGAAACTTTTTGATTCGATTATAAAGATGAAAATGAGAATGGGTTTGTTTTAGCGGTTTTAATTATCAGATGAAAAAATGAGGACAAGAGAAACTGAAGTAGAGATGAATAAAAGCTTTGTGAGTAGGATTGCTTTGTATTAATGGAAGAAGAAGCGAAACGAAAGAGGACGAAACGCTTCTTTCTCTCTCTCTCTCTCTATTTCACTCACTCTGATCCTTTTCTTTTATTTATTTATTAGCTAATTACTTCCCAATTTTTTTATTTAAATTAAAAAAACAAACCCCTCAAGGCCCCAAGTATGAAACTGAAGACTTTTGTCTGATTTTTTTTCTTTCTTTCTGTTTCTAACAAATAAATAGATATAATAAAGAAAAACAACTCGTGTCTAGCTAAATTTAAAAAAGGAGGATTGCGTTATTAGTTATTACTCTACAAATAATACTCATATTTGTATAAATTGTAGATAGCCAAAACAAAAAAAAAACCAATTTTTTTTTAGAAAATGTAGACATAATTACTTCATTACTACAACACAAATCTAGTCACATTGCAAGTATAAAATGAAATTGGTAATAGTTTCTTTTGTTTTATATATCGAATATGCTCATGATGACCTTATGCCAGGATTTATATTTCTTTTTTTAAAGTTAATTAGCTAAATAAGGATTAATTGTAATTTTGGATAACACGAGGACGCTAGACATATATTACATAACAACTAAATCAATCCTTTTTTATTGCTTGGTGGTGACTGGTGAGTGAATGATAAAGCTTTCTGAAAATGCAAGTAATGAGTTTTTTGTTTTGTTTTTTTCGTAAGTTTTTTTTAGTTATTGACGTGAATAAAATATCAATGGGTTCATATACTATCAATGTTTGGGTTAAGAAACTGTAAAGCCAAAAATCTAACAAACGGAAAGAGTTTATCAATGCTGATTACTGGTTTGTTTACATAAATATTTTTTATGATAATTATCACATGCTTTTATATGTAATTATACTCATATTTTCTTACCAAAAAAAATGCATCTTTATAGTAAAATAAATTATATAGTTTCTGTAGTTCAAGTAAAAAAAAAAAAAAAATCTTACGTAGTACGGATAAATAATAATTTAAATAATGATAATATTTTCCTGTAAAGAAAATGTTTCATTTCATCCTAATTTCTAAAATATATATGTGAAACGAGATAATTATTACTAATTTCTATAACGTTTACGATTAACAGAAGAAAGAAAAATAATTGTGAATATTTAATTTGTAGACATTATGATTAAGTTCATGGTGAAAATAAAAAATTCTCACCAGTCAAAAAAAAATTCTACCATTAGCTAGTTGTTATTCTTTAGAAAGAAGAAAGATGATTAAGATTTCCGCTCTCATATAAATGTCGTTTGATTTTTGTGTGTACATGTATAAAAATGCTAGTTATCTATAATTTTTAGAATTACGGTTTTTTTATTTATATAATATTTCGAGCATATGAGTCAATCACCGACGTAAACTTAATTAATTAGCTGACTAGAAGTAAGTAAGAAGAATGATAATTAATTTATACTCAAGTAAAATACCGACAATAAAAAAATAAAAATAAAAAGGCAGAGGTAAAAGAACATTATTAAACTAAAAGGGTGAATGTGGAGAGAAATTCTGAGTGAATTAATAAGAAGAGTGAAGAATGTGAACACTGGAACAACTGAACAAGAGTGTGGTGTCGGATCAGTTCGCTTCCTGCTCGACGCGTGTCTGCCAAAACTGCGTCGGTCTCTCGCGTTTTGCTTCTATTATTTTCTTTTCTTCTTTCTCTCTGATTCAATTATTTATAATTTTCCTCCATAACTTTTTTTTTATGTTCATGACAATATCTTAGTATTTTTGATTTTTATGCAATTTTCTCATTTGCACAAAAAATAAAATAAAAAAATGCAATTTTCTCAATTGCGGTTAGCAAGTACTGATACTGTGCTAAAAGTTTAAAAGTTCTACCGACTAAGTAATGGAGTTCATGTGTGGTGTTAAAATCTCTAAAATAGTCTCTTGCAATAAAAAAAAAAAGTTTAAATGAACAAGTTGGATTCTAGAAAGCTCTCACCATTTTCCTTTTTTTTTAATATCTATATATTGTGAAACGCATTTTCTTTGTTAAAAAGATTTGAACGAATGTTAACAGGAAAAAGATTTCGAATTATATAGTATATTGTATGTTTAACACGTGGGGGGAATAGTTTGTTACTTTGTTTAACTAAAAGTCACGTGTCCTATATGTTGTCGTTTCCTCATCAGTCATCACACTACTCCGAGTCGCTATGTCGCCAACGCTATGAGAGTTATTATTATCCACAAAATTTATATCTTTGTACGATAGTGTGAAGTAGTTGTATGTTATGATTGATTATTATACATGTGTTGGACCGTGTGATGCAACGAATATGCTGTTTATCTCAGGGATGCAACTACAACAGCTTTCCCTACAAGTCTTTTTTACATTGTAGCTTGGATATGATTTTGGGATCAAGATTTCTAATTTAATAATCCAATTACTGCCTATACTCTTTAAAATGAAAAACACAAGCAAGTACGTAGACATATATATTTTTCTTCTTTACGAATATGCTGTTCATCTCAGGGATGCAAATACAACAGCTTAAAAAATGTATAGAGTCAATAATCTCGCTTGGGCTAATTTAGCTCTGTTTCTATTGTAATTTATACTACTATAGCTCAAATCCAGAAGATCGGCAACGATAAGCCGATCTATATATAATAGCAAACCCACTTTTTTGTGTTAACTTTAATCTAATGGATGATATTAGTTCCACTTTTCCATCTAACGGTTTAAAATTATTAATGACTCCAACAATTGCAAATTATTAATCGTGCCTTTTCATCGCACCCCCATCTTTCAAAAATCACACCTCTTAACTTTTGCATCTTTTTGTTGTACCTCCATGTTTCAAAGATCACATCCATTAATTTTTACACCTTTTTATGTCACACATCTATGTCTTACACCTATTTGTTGTACCTCCATGTTTCACATCTATTAATTTTTACACCTTTTTATTTTACACCTCAATTTCTTACATCTTTTTGTTTATTATATATATAAACTAATTATTAATGACTCTAACAGTTGCAAATTATTAATCGTATCTTTTCATCGCACCCCCATCTTTCAAAAATCACACCTCTTAATTTTGCATTTCTTTGTTGTACCTCCATATTTCAAAAATCACATCCATTAATTTTTACACCTTTTTATTTCACACCTCTATGTTTTGCACCTTTTTGTTTATTATTTATATAAACTTTTAGAGACTACATAAACAAATTTCAAAAAATTGTTTTGTGAGTATTTTCAAAACTTACAAGTTAATAAATAAAATCTAAATAATTGTTTTATTGAAGTGTTAACTAACAAGCATCAATCTCTAATTCAAGGTAATTTTGTATTTTCGTTGTGAATGACCTGTTAGTGTTTCTTCACCAAATCTGTTAATTTTTTTTAGTTAGATTATTATTCTGTTAGATACGGTGGAACAAAATATGAGTGTACGTGGCTTTTTTTTTTTTGTTCAGTCACAATTTTTTTTTTTTAAATTAAGTTGGGAAAGAGTATAACATTCAAGCATATAAAATTTATTACAGGACAGTACCCTCCAGAAAGTCAAAAATATCAATAACGTTATCTTTTTCGCTCAGAATACGACCCGACTCGTGGTCACTCTGCGACGATAACCGAAAAAACCAAAACCGATATACGAGAGGCATGATGACATGTAGTGATGCTAGAGCTACGGATAAGCCAAAATTTTTTAACAAACATGGTATAATTTTATATATGTTTTATTATTGAATTATTTAACCTATTTATTTTTTTTAACAAACGATATAAATGTAAAAATCTCATCCGTTGAACTATTTAAAAATAATAATAATAAGCATCTACATATAATAGCAAACTCACTTTTGGGGGTCAATTTTAATCTAACGTATGAGATTGTTTCTATTATCTCATCTAACGGTTTAGAATGATTAATGATCTCAATAATTGCAAGTTTTTTTCCGATATTCGTGTTTCTTCGTCTTACCCCCATATTTTATAAATCGCACCTATTAAGTTTTACACATTTTCGTTTCACACCTCTTTGTTTTTATATATATATATATATATATATAT
>NC_025700.1:18862248-18884505 GCF_000633955.1 Camelina sativa
TTTGTTTTATACCTCTTTATTTATATAAAGTTGCAATGTTTGATCCTCAATTGTGTTTCTTCGTCGTACCCCTAACTTTCAATGTTTGCACTTGTTACTTTTCACACATTTTTGTTTCACACCTTTTGGTTTTCACACTCTTTGTTTTTATATATATACAGATTTTTATGGACTTTAAAAAGAGTTTTTGTTCTTTGAGTATTATTAATGATCACACCCTTTGTTAATGATCTCAAAAGTTACAAAGTTTCGATCCAACAATAATGTTTCTTCGTTGCATCTCCAGTTTTCTATGTGGGCACGAGTTAGTTTTCACAACTTTTTGTTTTACACCTCTTTGTTTATCTAAAGTTGCACTGTTTTGATCCAGCAGTTGTGTTTCTTCGTCGTACCCCTAGCTTTCAATGTTTGCACTTGTTAGTTTTCACACATTTTTTTTCACACCTTTTTGTTTCAGACCTCTTTGTTTTCACGCATTTTTGTTTTCATATATACAGATTTTTATGGACTTTGAAAAGAGTTTTTGTTCTTTGAGTATTCTTTCACACCTTCAAGTTTTTAAATTTGTGAGTATTATTTTTTTAATTTATTAATCAACATGATTCACTCATCTTCGTTAAAATTTGGATTGTTTTATTTATTGATTGTTTCATCTAATTTTTTTTTGTGTCGTTTTCCATTTAGACATACATTGATCATCTCTTCCAAGTATTAATCTAGGTAATTGATTGTGATTTCTATTTTTTCATAGATTTATATATTTATATATTGCAACAAACTCACTTTTAGAGATCAATTTAAAAATAACGAATGAGATTGTTTTTATTATCTCCTCTAACTGTTTAGATTTGTTAATAATTTTAAAAGTTGCAATATTTTGTTCCAACAATTGTGTTTTTTTTTCGTGCTCCTAGCTTTCAATGTTCAAATTTGTTAGTTTTCGCATATTTTTGTTTCACAGCTCTTTATTTATATATATATATATTTATGGACCTTGAAAAGAGTTTTTGTTCTTTGAGTATTGTTTAACACCTCCAAATTTAAAATTTTTGACTATTATTTTCTTTCAATTTATTAATCAACATTGAGTCACTCATCTTTGTTAAAAAATTTTGATCGTTTTATTTATTGATTCATTCATCTACTTTTGTTTGGTGTCGTTTTCCATATAATCCTTATTGATTATCTCTTCCAAGTATTAATTTAGGTAATTAATTAAGATTTTTCATAGATTTATCTTTTTAGTCAATTTGGTTGGTTGCAGTTGCAGCTATGAACTTTTTCTCCATGATTCTTTTCTTATTTTATATAAATTTTGATAGAATAATGATTTAATTATTTTATGTGAATATCTTTCAAAATTGATTATCTGAGTATGATTCAGTAAATCTAGATTTATATATCATTAACATTATTATCTTATTGTCGCTGAATCGATTTTTTATTTTTATATATACAATAAATATTTTATTTAACTAATTTGGTTGATTCATCTTAGTCATTATTTATAACTTTTATATTATGCAGTTAAAGAATTACTATAAATTTTTCACTCGAAATGTGGAAAAGAACAATGTTAGTCATTTCAAGTTTTCACTTTCCCATGCGATAACGCACGTGCCGACATCCTAGTATAAGTACTGTCAAATAAGATTTTTGGGAACTCTAAACAAAATTCGAATTCTATTGAAAATTAAGTATAGATCCCTTGTAATGTATAGTAGTTTTGGTTTTACATTTGTTATTACTAATTTATAAATTGGTATAAAAAAAAAAGGCTGTATAAATAATAAAAGAAGTCGCACAATAATGATAAATGGGCCTGTAAGTGAAATTGATCTTTAGCCCAAGTATGGCTCTCTAACGTCTCTTTTTCCCCCTCTCTGTCTCTTTCTATCTCTCGTTCAATCAAGTGCTCTCATTCTCTTTGTCTTCAACGCGAAAGTCATCTTCTACCTCTAGAGTTCTAAAATTCCCTGTCGCAATATTCCATTTTCCTGCTTCTCAGTTTCTTCCCTAGGGTTTCAAAACCCTAAATTCTCCGGTAAGTCAGTGTTTTTGGTATCGGTTTCTCTGAAATTCTTGTTCTTGATTTCCTCAGATCTCTGTGTGGTTTCTTTTACAGTAGGGCGCGTTCTTGTTCTTCAGATTCTCAGTTCACGATCCTATTCCGTTTCTTTTTTAGGTATTATTCTTCTTTGTTGATCCGCAACCAAGGGTTTAATTACTAGATTGATTTAGATATGTACTTACCAGTTCTGAGTTTAAGCAAGAAAGCTTTGTGTTTGTAAAACCCTTTGGGGTGAGAAATTTAATTAGGGTTTAGTTGATTGATCGGATACGAACTGACCAGTTCTAAGTTTGAACAAGAAAGCTTTGTGTTTATAATCACTAATTGATTCTTCCTTGAACCACCTTTTATTTTTAGGGCAAAATGGAGAACGCAATGGCATATCTTGGAGAGACGGGAACAATCACAGATACAGATCTGGTGCGAGGATGCTTTAGCCCAGAGGGTTCTCCGGAATATCAATCTGCTTTTCCACTTTACCAACTCTGTATTGAGACCTTCCCAAACGTGTTAGGCATGAGACTCCTGCAGTTTTATCTCAACAATACCGATAGGGATCTCAGGAACAAAGCACTGCAACTTCTGTCCTTCTCCCTCTCAGATAAACCCTTCTCTGCATATGCCCTTGCTGATCTCAAGCCTCTACTTCTCTTATGCCTCAGAGAGCACTCAAATATAGAAAAGATTGAAGGAGAAGCGGATTTGAGTCTCCTAAGGAACATTGTCTACTCCGTGACAATATTACTGTACGAAAACGATCTGACATGGCCAGAGCTTTCATATTACCTTTGCGATCTAGCCAACAGCGAGCCATTGTTGGGTTTCTACATTTTCCTTGACATGTCAACATCTTTGAAATGGAACTTTCTGGTTCGCTTCTATAGAGAGTTTAAAGATGAAGCTAAGAACATAGTAGCAATGCCAGAACACCGTGGATCCGAAGAAATCGTTGCAGCCTTTGGCACTTTAGTCTACATTGGTATTCAACTAAGTCGTCATCCGAAATTAGACCAAGACTGCATACAGATTCTTGATGAAATTGGCGATGCAACAAGAAACCTCTTGGAAGATACAAGAGAGCTCTACAAATCTACCAACGAGATTGGTCGTCTTCTACAACGGAACATCAAGGTCTACAATATCTTGCCAGCTCAGAAAGAATTTGTATTCGACGTTGCGTACAAAATGATACGGGTGACTCTACCAGTAAAAAACCAAGAAGCAGTCCTGAATATGCTTGCGCTTACATTTCTGAGGTAAAGTGTTTTGTAATTACCTTAATATGAGTTCTTGACTCTGTTAGCATGTGAACCTTTGACTCAGTTCGTTTCCAACTTTAGCTACCCTTTGAAATAGCAATAAATCTGAAAAACTTGGGATGTTTGTTCTGTCTTTTTTCTTGGTTAAGTATTTGCAAATGTTTAGGAAGATTTAGTTTTGGTAAAGCTCTGCTATTTTCATTAGATGAACTATTCTCTGTTAGTGTTCATGTTTTGGCAATGCAGAAGTTATCATTAGAGATTATCCAACTCAGTGAGGTCTCTTATTGCTTCCACTTAAAAAAATTTTGCAGATGAAAAAAGAGTTGCAGAGAGTGGAAGTAGATATTGATGAGCGAGGATTTGAAGAGCTCTGAAATAAACCAGACTCAAAAATATTGGAGCTTTCTTGTTGTGAACTCTGAAAAAAGCACTGGTCTTTCTTTTTAATTACTTGGATTTGACTTTTCTTTGATCCAACATATGAGGATTGTGGATGTACAAAGTACAATAGGATCAGCTGTTTCAAAAAGATTGTATCCGTCCAATGTGTGAATTGCAAACCTGAGATTCAGTTAACTGGCAATTAAAGCGCAGGGTAGTCTTGATTTCTGTACTAGAGGGGGCGTTCAGTTTCAGGCGCTTAATGAGTCTTAGAGTATTCTGAAAATTGATTTGACTAAATTAGTGGTTTAAAAAACAAGCAATGAATAAGTTGCAGAGTTTACCTGGATAGCACTCAGCTTTCCTTAGGGAACTTGAGTCTGACGGTCAGAAAGCATGTCAAGGTTATAAGAGAGAGAGACATGCATGTGAAATTTCAGCTAGATGATTATGAACATCTAGTCGTAGATATTGTAATCTTTATTTGTGTTCCAATATCTACAAGAAAGTGTAAAGGCTACAGCTGAAGTTTCAAATACATTCAATGAGCAGATTAGAAAATATTGTAATCTTTGTTAACATTTTTGAATTACATTTTGGTTTATGCCCTTCAAGTTTTAATTATTTAATTTTTTTTACAACATTAACCCCTAAAACAATTCCATAAATAACATTGCAGAGAAACTCAAATACTAAACTTTCTTAAATTGACCAACTTTTGTTACATTTTGGTTTATGCCCTTTAAGTTTTAATTATTTTTTTTTTACAACATTAACCCCTAAAACAATTCCATAAATAACATTGCAGAGAAACTCAAATACTAAACTTTCTTAAATTGACCAACTTTTGTTACATTTTGGTTTATGCCCTTTAAGTTTTAATTATTTTTTTTTTACAACATTAACCCCTAAAACAATTCCATAAATAACATTGCAGAGAAACTCAAATACTAAACTTTCTTAAATTGACCAACATTTGTTACATTTATTGCCATAAAATCTTAACAACATCTATACATTCCGATTTTTCCAAAAACAACTCTATCCATTAAAGTTTTAACCCATTAAATCTCCAAAACTATTTTTATGGATGCTAGAATATCTCAAATTTAAATGATATACAACAGATTTTTCCAAAAACAACTCTATCCATTAAAGTTTTAACCCATTAAATCTCCAAAACTATTTTTATGGATGCTAGAATATCTCAAATTTAAATGATATACAACAGATTTTTCCAAAAACAACTCTATCCATTAAAGTTTTAACCCATTAAATCTCCAAAACTATTTTTATGGATGCTAGAATATCTCAAATTTAAATGATATACAACAGATTTTTCCAAAAACAACTCTATCCATTAAAGTTTTAACCCATTAAATCTCCAAAACTATTTTTATGGATGCTAGAATATCTCAAATTTAAATGATATACAACAGATTTTCCATAACAAAAGTTTACAATATCTATAATTATATTAACATTAATAAATTTCCTAAACCGAAAATCCAATTATAAAATGTCACATTAAATATGTTGAAACCCCCATATAATTTGGTTTCTTTTTTATTTTTTGAGAAATTACCAAAAAAATTAAAATTCTATTAATTATCATAAACTATATAAGTATGCTAATTTGGTAAAACAATTAACATAATTAAACTTGATAAAAAACTTATTTAGATTATTTTTTTTGCGCAAAAATTTATTTTGATTTTGGTGAGACAGGTTGGCATTAATCCTATATAGGGAGTTAAGTAGAATTGTTTTTTTTTTAAAACACTTATAGATGTGTACCAGGAGATAAATGTATTACTAGACTATACATATACCACACGGGTTAAAACTTTGAAAACAATACAAAAATCCTATACTTTGAATATTTCTATCAAATACGTGTAAAATTTTATATTTTTAAATTAATAAAACAATAATAAAATAACAAATAAATACAATATAATTTTAAATTTTTAAAATTAAAAATATTGTCCTGCAGTGTACCGCGGGTTAAATCCTAGTATATACTAATATGACACTTGTTTCCTGTGCTTATGCTGGAACTGCGAATGTCCTTAAAGGTAATCTATCTAATCATTTGTACTGGTGGTTGAATTTACATAACTCATTGGTTTGTAGTTAAGTTCTTGACTCCTTATTTATCCACAGTTTATTTTTGTTCTTGTTGTCCTCCTGACCGGTTCCATAATGTTTATTTCGGATCACCGGTTCACTTGATCATTCCGGTTATTGCGGGGGTTGCCCAAATTATAGCAATTCGATAAGTTGCGGTTTTTAAAATGGAACCGGAACCGGAACCGGAAACGGAAACAATCAAGGCCTATATATATACCTATCTATCTGATCGTGGCGTCAAATATTGGAGATTGACATACATTGCCTGCCGGCTGCCGCTACTCCATCGTTGTTGTTTCCGGAAGCCCTCACCGTACGTCTCAAGAAAGAGAATAATGCTGCAGTCGTGAGTTTAATTTCCTATGTATCTCTTTTTCTCTTTTCATCTTGATCGGAATTTTATAATTCTCTGAATTAGGATTAGGTTTGTGTTGTTACTTTTCGAACGATTTCAATTCTTCTAGCTTTCACACTAGACCAAACAGTCAATAATAGTGTCTCCTCCTTGTAATTAATTTTCACATATATGCAGTACAAAAGCTAGAAGAATTGATCGTCCATCGAAGAAGTGTATAACAGGACCGAGGTGGGATCTAGATATTCCCTCAGATCTCCTGCACGAGATACTGTCCCGTCTAGGGTTAAAAGCCAACATACAAGCTTCCGTTGTCTGCAAGGCATGGTGTGAAGCAGCTGTTTCTGTCAGGAAGTTACAGCCTCGTCCTTGGCTGCTTTATCCACTTGAACGCTTTGGTTATACATCACGTAGAGGAATAACGGACCGCAAAACTCCTACTGAAACCTACCTTCTTTATGATACAATGCGGGGTCAAATATATAAGCAAGATTTTCCAGATTTAGGTTGCCATGAGTTCCTTTGTTACAAGGATGGTTGGTTGCTTACCTCAAAACGAGATTTCCCCGTGTCGTTATTCTTTCTTGACCCTTTTACCCGGGAGCGCGTCTACTTACCATGGAAGGATTACCAATGCATAGCTTTCTCAGCCGCTCGTACATTAGCTAGTTGTTTGGTGGTCTCGATCTTGAGTGCAAATATCTGGTCAGGTTTTAAGATCAAGACTTGTCGCCCTGGTGAAACCAAATGGACCAGCCATCGCTACCCGACAAACAGACCCGGCCATCTCGAATGGTCTAAATGTGTATTTTCGAATGGTATGTTCTATTGTCTCAGTACCTGCGGCCACCTCGGGGTTTTTGACCCGACCAGAGCAGCCTGGAATATTCTTCCTGTGAAACCCTGTCCCGCCTTTCTTTCTCAGACAGGTTTGGCTCGTTTGAGGGAGACCCGATTGTTGGTGATGGAGCATGAAGGGGATGTATATGTTATCTCCACAAGCAAGAAAGCGTCCGTGTTTAAACTAGACCTTAAACGTAAGGTCTGGGAAGAGAAGAGAGAACTTGGTGGCTTGACAGTATTTGCCAGTCAACCTACCTCTCTTACACGAGCTGGTCTCTTGAGGGAGAGGAATAGAATATATCCATCGCATGAAGCACATAAGGGCGTGTACTACAACCTCGCTGATGACAAATATAGTAGCCATCGTCCCCCTGTAATGAACTATTTGTCTGACCGAATCGCTTGGGTGGATCCACCCCTCAACGAAGCTAATTTGTCACCTTATGATGGTATTAACTACTGAAAAACTTTGTTTTATGCTGTTTCAAGGTTTAATATTGAACTAGTTGCTAGTCGTTTTACATTGTAGCTCGGGCACTGATCTTTAAGAGTTTAAAATACAAGTGTTTCAATCTGGTTCTGATGACACCCTTATCTTCTTTACAATTTACTAAAGTATATGTTAGTTTATTGGCACTTTACAATTAATGATAGTTTTAACTGAAAATTACTCAGTTTGACACAAATTTGCCCAAAAATAACTAATGTAAATCCCAAATAATCGACAGAACTAGATTGACACAAATATTGTGTTAAAAGTCCAAAAAACCATTATCTTTTTGCTTTGGGAAGTTTCCTTAATTTTAATTTGAATTTAAATTATTTTCTAATATATTTTTAATAAAAGATTTATTTTTAATCTGTCAGCATGTGATTTTTTAAACAAATCTGTTATAACTTAAAAAAAAGAAACAATAAATCTGTCACTATAAGATTTTTAAAACAAATCTGTCATCATATGAATTTCAAAACAAATATGTCATAATTTAAAAAAATCTATAATAACGTAAATAAATCTGTAATCACTATTAAAGTCATTCTAGCAATTGTTATTTTCTTTAAAAATCTGTTACTAGACCGCAGATTTTTTTTTTAAAACAAAAAACTGTCATTACATAAACCAAAATTTGTCGTAACATGAAATAACAATAATTCGACTGTTGGTTAATCAATGATTTCTTTTTAAAATTAAAAATCTGCCACCATGCCACAATTTTTCGGTGAAATATAAAAATCTCTTGTTGTCAAAAATAAATCTGTTATCACTTGATGTCAATCTAGTAATTATTTTCTCGTCAACAAATTTGCCATGTGACGATAGACTAATAGTCTCAAAAACAAAACTGTACCGACTAATCAAAAAAAATCTGTCATGAATTATGAAAATGTGTGGTAACAACAACAATAAGTCTATAGTAGAACAAAAAACTATCACTAAAATTAAATTTGTCGTAACAAACTACAAAAAAGCTGTCAAAACAAAAATATATGTAGTGGAAAAATCTATCTTAAATAATAAAATCTGATATTTTATGAGTTATTTAGGTAATAAAACCCATAATTTGGGATCAATCTAGCTTTTTTCCCTAGTTTTAATGGAAAATAACATAAACTGTGTAGAAACTTGGAAGGACAAGTTAACCACCTAGGGAGAAACTACTGCGAATACCTTCTCCAAGATTGGTTAATTGATAAGTTATAAGATGAAAAAAAGGTTGAAGCTCCCGCGCGTGACCGCACGCGCGTCTCCCTTCTCTCTCCTCTTCTACGACACAAGGTTTTCATTGGCCGCCGGGGAGGGCTCCCCCTTTGTCTGCTTATCGTCTTTTTCTTATCTTTCCGTTGAGTTAAGGTCGGATCTGAGTTCTCCTCTTCTTCTGGGACTCTGGTTGGTGGTTGGCCGGAGGTTCAAGATCGTGCTGTGGCAAAGACAACCTCGACTTGTGGTGGGGTTGCTCTGACTTTGTTTCTCGAGGCTGGATTCTTCGTCGGAGGTATTCGTTGGTGTTGGAGTGGCGTTTACTCTGTGTGGCGGTTTGATTCCGGTGGCCTCGGGTTCAGATCTGGTCCCCTTCGAAGTAGTGGTGAGTTCTCTGTCCTCCTCGTCTCTTCGGTTAGGTTTGTGGTTTGAGCTTAAGTGGAAGGTGGTGGGACAATCGAGGAGGAGACTAGTCGAGCTATCCTCTCCGGCGGTACTGAGGCGGGGCGGAGCCGTGGCCGAAACGGGTGTAGTCCGGCTGGGATCGAGGTCGGTGCCGAGCCAAGTCCCTCTTGGAAGTGGGCAATAGAGGGAGTTAATTGGGAGTAGGCGACTAGCGAGCTGCCGTGCATCTTAATCGGTTTGGCTTCCGCGGCGGAAGTCGCCTCATGTTTCGGAGGGTTGTGCCGCGTGTGTAAGGAGGGGAGTTTGTCGTGTTCATGTTCCACGGCGCTCTAGACTTCGGGCGGTGCTGTTGGGAGATTTGTTCTCCTTGCCGTTGTCTCCCTCCTTCACCGGATTGAGGATAGCTTAGACGCCGGTGATTGGAAGTTCCCGATGACGGGATGAAACCTGGCGGAGTTTGAAGAATTCTCCTTCTAGGGGGTTTCATCTTTAGTCGTGTAGGTTGTACCAGTTAACCGGGTTTGGCTGATTCCGAAATTGTATTCCACCCCTTTATTCCCGGTTCGGGTTGATGAAAAAAAAAAAGTTTTAAGATAATGAAGTGGATTTAATTCGTTAAGAGTTAAACTTAATACACTGTATGGTCTTCGCATAGGCGCATATACAGTATATAGCGTCTCCTTTTATACGTTAAGGGTCATTTACCTTTTTACCCCTTAACTGAAAAAGTGAGTCACATGTATAAAACAAACGAAACGAGTGAAGAAAAAAAAAAAAAGATTTGTGTTTCCTTCGTCTTCTTGCTCTATTTTTGATCTGAAAGTATTAAGTCGCATTCAATCTTGTCTCGCCAACGATGGAGAATGATCTCGTTGGTCAATTTTGTAAGGAAACCGGAGCAAATAGGATCACCGCACTCATGTACCTACGGAAGCAATTTAGATGAAGCTAAAGATGCTTTCTTCTCGGGAATCACAACAAAGATTGTGCGTACAGATCCACCGCATCGGGCACGCTTGGTGAGCCAACTTGATCTGCTCGTTCATTCATTTCAAACGATGGCGGCTGGTGAAGTAAGTAAAGAAGAGGCGACGGCTTATCTTGATTGAATGTAGTTGGGATTTGAAGAGAGCAGTAGCGAATTTCAAGAAATATCACGGTGGTCTCAAGCCAAAACCGCTACATCTCTGTCACAGTCCGAAGCACTCGTATGTTGGGACCTTAGCGGAGGAGGAAAGACTCGGAGATTCTCTTCCTTCACAATCCCAGTCTTCTTCTTCGGATTACGGAGGAGGAGGAGAAGATTCCTTGTACGAAGACCAAAGGAGCTCTTCCATGTAAAAATTAATTTCTGATCCTTGTCCATTATTATATTGGAAGATGCGTTAATGTGCTTGTTTTTTTAGGTTTTTCTCCGCTGACTATTTTGTTTTCTCTCGTCATTTGCACAACAGTGGTGACAACGCTGAGCTACTGGCCAATGCGAGGTTTACAGAAAAAGATGCCCTTGATGACATGATCCCTTTACCTATTCCTCAAATGTCTTCTCAAGAAAAGGTAGTATTAATCTTCTTTTCTCTTTATGCTCTCAGTTTATTGCATTCTGGTGCATTAGTTAAGTTTTTGACTTCCATATATACCATTTTGAATCAGTTGCCTAGTCTTGGTAGTCTTGATCAATGCTATTGGAATGTGGACCATCCCAAGAAGAAGTCGAAATTGCTGACGAGTATGCAGTCAGATGATGAGAAAACACCCACGGCTTCTCTTCCACTGATGGGATTACCTGTAGCTACTCCTCAAATTCAAATGACACCGACGTCTCAAGAGAAGGTAGTAAATCTTCTCTTTTCTCTCTGCACTATGAACTTCTCTGTTTAACTGTTTTCTCCAGTTTTGTTTGCTTAAAGGCTAAGCTCGTGATCACAACCTGACATATTGAGGATATTAGTTGCATAAGGAGTCAGTAAACAACCTATTATTCTCTTTTATGGTCTTTCTTTGTGTATATTGATGGAGTCTGATTCACTTGCTTGCTTTCTCAGTTTTATATTCTGGGCATTAATAAGTATTTTTGACTTCATACTATCTCAGGAAAAATTGGAGGGTAAGGCTGTTGTTGATCAAGGTACAACTATAGAGACATCCCTTGCTTCTCTGGTCTGCAAAGACAGGATTGTGGACCCTAAAGCTGCACACAAAGAGTAAAGATTGGTTCATAAAAACTGCTAGTGAGTACATCTTAGCAAACTGCTAGTGAGTACATATTAAAGATCGGTTCAAGAATTTGTTTCTATCCTTTTTGATATTAGCAAATTTGTTCTTCCTTTCGTTACACTCAACTGTAATTCATTCCCATTTCATTTCATACAAGTAGCAAATACCTTATATTGATTAAGACACAATCAGGTTAAGAAAAAAAAAAACTAAAAATTTAAGTGAATAATAATCAAAAGCTTCCGTTTTCGTATACCTAAAAACTGTTTTGCTTTAGCAATCGTCCACCTTATAATATAAACTTATTTCTCTACTCAACATTGCTTGGGTTGATCCACCTCACAACCAAGTTGATTTGTCATTTTTGTGATCGTTTTTGTCTTGTGAAAAAACTTTATTTATGCTCTTTACAGGTTTCGTTTGAATCAGTTGCAAGTCTTTTTTACATTGTAGCTTGGATATGATTTTGGGATCAAGATTTCTAATTTAATAATCCAATTAATGCCTATCCCCTCTTTAATATTTGGGAAGGACATGACTTATTTTTGGTAGACCATATAATAGTTATATGGGTCACTAGTTTGTTATAGAATTGACATATTAATAATTTAAGTATAACATTTGATAATCTATCGATATCTACGGGTCTACTTTGATTACTATTAGATCCTATATCGCTTATTTATTCAATTAGGCCCTGTTCTTCTAACAGTCACGCGATTCAAATCAGCGACTGAGGGCTAGACTGGTTCAAACGCTGCGGTTGCGGTTGCGGGAGATTGCGGAAGCGGGCGATTGCGGTTTCAAGCGTTATTAAGCGTTTTGAACGACTGGTTTAGCGGTTTAAAATTGGTGCGTTTGCGGGAGGTTTACGACTGGTTGACTAGCGGGTGTAATAGCGGTTGGAACATAATAAATGTGATATCTAATATATAAATGTTTAAAAACACCAAAATTTTTATTAAACTTGATTTATAATTAAAATTTATTAAAATAATAATTATTCCAAAAAAAAAATCATAGTGAAATACTTATTCCTTTATGCATTTGGATTTTCACCAAAAATTTAATCAAGTAATTTGATAAATGACAAAACATATGCTTAGATCGTAGATCTTTTCTCTTTTCTCTTAGATCGTGGGTCAGTAGTTGCATCGGTAGGAATGGTCAAGTGATAGTTGAGAAGGGTCACTGGTGATTGTTTTAATATTTTTCATAAATAATCTTATTTTCTTAAATTTTTGATGAAATATTATATTTATTTAGACTTTTTTGAACTTATGTGCGATGTGCCATTAAATTTACATCAAGTTTTCCGGGTTATTGTTAATTGGAATATTATTTTCTTTAATTGTTTATTTTATAATCTCTGTAGTCGTATCCGTACTTCATTTTCTCTCATCATCCCATCATTAATGAGTAAAATGGTTAGATAGAAAATATAACAAAAAAAAATTTCATTATCATTGATTTCTTTTAAGTTTTTTTANAAAAAAAAAAAAAAAAAAAATTCCAACCGCAATCGCTCGCAACCGCAAACGCTTGCGGGAAGCAGCTTTTGGAATTCAGTGGTTTGGAGCGGTTGGAAGCGATTATGAGCGATTGGAAGCGATTTGTGTGATTGGTTCCAATCGTTAGCAACCGCTACCACCCGCAAACGCAGCGTTTGCGGGAGGTAGCGGGAGAACCAGTCAACACATGAGTTTTTTTTTCTTTTACATGTCAGTTTTGTAATTTTGAGTATTCAAAGGGGTATAATTACAAATTTAGCAAAATCCCCAACAATAATTTCTATGTTTGCGGTGAAGATGAAGATACAGTTTTACAGATCTGATCATGTCAATTTGATTTTCACAATCCAGCGACTGTCGCTACTTTTAAATTAAGCTTGAGTTGTGTTGCTGGTTTTTTTAGCGACTCTGAAATCTGTAAATTGAAGTCGCAGCGATCAAAAATTTAAGAGAGATGAAGAAAAGATGAAGAAAAGTAAAGGTAAATTTTTAATCTCAGCAGCTGTCGCTGCAATTCTCTCCCGAACAATGCCTTATTCATTATTAATGATTAATTATTAATAATAGCAATAGCAATGAATCCATTTTAAGCCTAATGGGGAATAATAATAGTATTTGAAGGAATAAAAGATGATATACACAAATGAAACAAAATATTTTAACTCGAGAAATCTTCCGAGTTCGGTAACCCTAAACATAAAAACTGTGATTTTTGTTAAACTAAACAATATTTCGACCTTACCTACCAATATATACCCTACTTCTATGTACTGTTTAAAGAAATTTAACAAATTTAAATATCTCCTAATTTAAATTGAATTAACTCTGGAGATCCTTTCGACGGCCAAAAATATTTAAAATCAAAAATACCGCTTATACATAGTCTACACAATTTTTTACACGCAAACATATATATTTTTCTTCTTTATAAATTATGTATATGTTTGATAATTGGACTTCACAATTTCTGTTAATTTACTTAAGGGAAAAATCAAAATTATAAGAAATCTGCAGAAACTTTAAACCTTTTTACGCCATTATGATTTAAACCAGTTCTTTGAAGCAGCTCTAGTAGACTAGTACGGGTCATTTCATAACGCTTCTGCGTGTTCGATCATTATAAGACCTTAATTTGGGTGAAGCAAAAGACGCATGCATTGATAAACGGAATACATCATTCATTTAGTAGCATCTGTCACGGAATTGTTTCTTTCTCTTGCTCTCTGACTCTCTGTAACGTCAAGAAGTGGGTAAACATATAAATAAAGTTCTATTATGCAAAATGCGATTTCTTCTACTTTTCTTTTTAATGGATTTTAGAGTTAGACCTTGACCGGATTTCATCACAGATTACCTGGCCAGACCGGCTAATCCGGACCCGGTTGAATAAATTGGTAAAATATTTCATATCTTGGGTTCTTTTTTTTTTTTTTAATCTCCATTAATTATAAATCAGAGCTGGTAACTAAAAAAAAGATATAGAAAGGCATAGATTGCTTAGTATATCTCCATTTGCCCTTGTCTTTTACCTGTAAATTAAATGGAATTATATGTATTCCATATCCTGTAAATGGGATTATATTCCATAACCTCTAAATGGAATATATAAATGCTTATAACTAAAAATATTAAAAAAAGATATGCAAAAGCTTAGATTGCTAGTATTCCTCCCTTTGTCTTTTCACCTGTAAATGGAATTATATTCCATTACCTCTAAATGGAATATATAGAAATAGAATGTAATAACAATACAGTTGTACTTCAAAATTGACTATGTACTAAGAAAAAAGAGAAAACAAAAAAAAGAAGAGAAACTGACTACTCTTCATTTCTTTATAAATTCAATATTATTTTTCAAAATTTGTAAACTTTTTTTAAAAAATGTAAAATGGTCCGGCAAAACTGCATACAAAAAACGGTGTCAAATCAAAGTTTTCTCAAGTATAATTTTATAATTTTGTAACATAAGTATGAACTTACAGGTTAGTCAGTCAAAAAAAAAAATTTGGGATACAACTGCGAATGATGAGTTTTATTTGTTTACTTTTTAGGTTGTAATATTATTTAGGGTATAGAGATTGTAAACCAAGAGATAGTGTCTTTTATTTGTTTATAGAAGGATATATTAAGCTTGCCTAACTTTAACGGAGCATTTGGAGTGTTCCCACAACTCGTAATCCACTAATTATTGATCAACTACATATATAATCCACTAATTATTGATCAGCAACATATATATTAAATTATTTTATTTTAATCATTGTGGAAAATAATTGATAAGGAGATAGACAAAATGTAAATGGGTTAAGCATCGTTTGGCTGATTATTTGGTATGGTGTAGTAGTATATTGCATTAATGTCGTGTCGTTACTAGTTCTTCCACTAGTAATAGTCCTCGGGATGTTCCTCATTTTTGTGCTTCTTCTTTCATCTGATTCATGAAAAGCGAACCAAATTCTTTTCTTTCTTATGTCAATTTGCAACACAATGTGACGAGGTTCACTATCACACATAAGTATGCTTTGAATTATCTATTTTGTAATATTACATATTTTGTGAATTCTTGGACTACATAATTATACTTCTACTTCTTCTTTTTGTGCAACAATATACTTCTAGTACTCTATTCTAGATTTCTAACCGGAAAATGATGGTTTTCTTTTTCCTTGTCACCAATAATAATATCTTTTAATAAACGTCTAGTAGACCAAAATTCAAACTAATCCCGAAACATACGGGAAATCACCTTTAAAAAAAAAATTTGGCCATCAAAACACATGTAATGGCCAAAAACACAAATCGCAGTAATGTGGTTCGGAACTTCAATTCGGATAATAGTCTCTCAACATTTGGAAGGAACCCTTGATCGCACATAAATATATTTATTTGGTATAAAATAAACAAATTTGCTTAATTTTACGTTCTGATGTATACATTTCTTGTAATTCTAAATGATCTCACGAATTTGTTTTATCAGTTTTCCCTCTTAAATAATATGATTAGAGTATATAGTATAATATAAAAAGACCTATTGAAAACTATATAGACATACACATAACGATCCCTTAGAATCTGAGTAGAATATGCCATATAGCTATACACTTTTATGCTCATTTTTCCAGGATATATCATATATAAACATATAACAAATTCACACGCACTATATCACCAGATACAAGAAAAAAACACATGAAAAAAGGAGCTTTGGTTACGCATATTCCTCTAACATTATATCTTAATCAAGAAAAAAGTTTGTAGATAATAAAACTAAGTTAGAAGATTACACATTTATACTACACGTAATCACAAGTGCTAGCAATATCACCCAAGGAAACTTTATTAACACAAATAACTAATATTCACGTAAGGAAGATTCATGAACGATATGTTGTTGTCTAGGTGGAGTAATAAGTCCATAATATATACTTGTTAGATATCTTTTGTGTTTGTCTAAATGTTCGTATACAAACAAATATATGATTCTATCATGGAAAACGACCTTTGGAACCAAATTTGTATTCATCTCTATAGCTTGCCAAAAATTGCATAGATATGTAGGTCATATAGAGAGCTTCTATACCTAGGTTTTAAGGGAAAATAAAATTTCACATTCTAGAGAAAAGGAAAAAAACTAATTTATAAGAAAGGTAAAATAGATATAGCTGGTACATCATATATACGGAAATATACCAAGATATCATCGACGTATCAATATAGACCCCTCACCTCACGTAATGTCGTAATCCTACTATTTGTCCCACTTTCTTCATGGGCTCTCGAGATGATCGCACCTCTTTATTAAAGTAATATTTTACAATGCAATTATGCAACACCTTTTTTGCTTATATTTTTTTTACAATCTAAAATTCTAAATTGAAAACTTAAGTTGTTGCAGAGTCCATTAAATATGCAAACCGAACATAATTGACCGCTAAATTATAGTTTACGTAGTTACGTTTTCTATCTCTCATCTTAGAATTATATCATTCCATTTTTATCAGAGTTATTATAATTTTTTTATTTACCATATGGGGACTCAAATGAAAAATAATTGATCAAATTTTTGACTTTCATGATTGGCTTAAACTTCTCCACACTATTGTTAACTTTTGAAAAGAGAGATCCAGTATACATTAATCGTGGAACCGTATATTTATATTGTAAAAAGTGTACATGTAAGTATGCCATACGTAATCGTAACACCCAACTACTAATTACAGATGAATACGTTCTCTTACAAAAGGTTTCTTGCAAATTTTAAACTCAGCTAGAGTTTATTTATATATATATATATATTATTCGGCCAAAAACCTGCAAAGCGAAACGAACTTTAATTTGAAATCACGATCATAACAATTTCTGACAAGTATCAAACCCCATCTGTGTGTTTACAATCCACATGCATTGGTTACACATCATATTACTCAATTTGTAATTTTAGCTATGTGTTGTCCTCATGCATCATAATTTTTGTTCTCTTTCTTTACTCATGCATCATGCATTCTAACCGTAAGTTTTGTCGTTTTTTAATTTTTAATTTTTTTTCAATATTTTTAAATTAGTGGGAACTAAAGAGTTACGTTTGTTGCAAAAAGAAAATGAGTTACATAGACAAAAAGATGAAAAAAAAGAAGAAGATGAAAGTAAAGTACGGAAAATAAAAGAAAAAAGAAGGCAAACGAGAGAGTTTGCTAAAAAAATGTAAAGTTTCTTTGTTGAACATAATTGAATTCAAAGTTATAAATGAACATGAGATTTAATAAACGTGTACCACAAACGCAACAAATAATATGCCTAGACACAGAATATAAGAAAAATTTAATTGTTTTTCTTTTTTTGGAAAAAGGTTTTGAAAATTTTAAATGTTTTTTTTTGGAACAAGGTTTTGAGAAATTTTATTGTTTATATATATACGAAAATTTTAATGACTAGTTATGCACCATCACTTTTGAATAGAAATTTTATTCGAGAGTGATAAATTGGATACAAAACCACTCCCCGACCATGAGTATATATATATGGCATATAATCAAGCAAACAAACATAAAATTCAAACAAAACAAAAAAAAATATTTCCACCTGAAACAACATAAACAAAACAAAAATAATGGAGCCTTCAAAACAAGAAGCTCCAAAGCTCATGGAGACATCACCAAACATATCAAATGATTCATCAGCATCCGAGAAAGGAGAAGCTACAAATCAACCAAACAGTAGGTACGCACTCACAGTTGACGAGGTGATCGAGCAACACATTGGCGCACTTGGCTTTGCTCAGATCGTGCATGTTCTCTTGGTCTCTATCGCTTGGGTCTTCGATGCTCAGACAACTCTTGTTTCCATTTTCTCCGACGCTCAGCCCGCTGCGAGGATTCTTGCTACCGGCGCCATCGTGGAGGGAGCCGCGTTGTGTGGATTGTCCAGAGGAGAATGGGAATGGAACGGATCAACGAGTGACACTATTGTCTCTGAGTGGAATCTCATATGTCAACATAAGTTTCTTGTGGCTGTTCCCTCCACTCTATTCTTCATCGGATCTCTTTTCGGTAAGGATCCTAATTAGTAATAACATTGTATATTTATTAGTTTTAAAGTTTGGTATTTACGGTGTGGACAGTGTAACCATCTTTCCTGGTTTGGTAAGAGTTATTTACATTATCCTTTTCTTTTCTTTTTTTTTTAACAGGTTCTGGTGTTTATGGATATCTTGCTGACTCATGGTTTGGTCGAAAAAAGACACTATTACTCTCTTGTGTGTTAACATTTGTCACGGCCTTTGCCATCTCCTTTTCACCGAACGTTTGGGTTTACGCGTTCTTGCGTTTCGCCAACGGGTTTTTCAGATCTGGAATCGGGTCTTGTTGTATCGTACTGGCGACCGAGATCGTCGGTAAAAAATGGCGAGGTCAAGTAGGGCAATACGGTTTCTTCTTCTTCACGTTAGGTTTTCTATCTCTGCCACTAATGGCTTATTTGGAGAGGAAATCATGGAGGAATCTTTACAGAATCATATCCTTTCTTCCACTTGGATACGCGGTTTGTCTCTTGCCCTTTGCTTATGAGTCTCCTCGGTGGCTTCTTGTCAAGGGACGTAACAAAGAAGCCATGGTGATCTTGAAGAAACTCGCGAGGCGTAACGGGAAACAACTTCCCGCGGATCTAAGCCTAGTCGATCCAATTCCTGAGAGAAATGATCAAACTTCTTCATCAGAGAAGTTTTGGAAAACGAAATGGGCAGTGAAGAGAATCATATTGGTTATGATGGCTGGATTTGGCAGTGGTTTTGTTTATTACGGAATCCAACTAAATGCTGAGAATCTCAACTTCAATCTTTATCTAACTGTTGCTGTTAACGCTCTGATGGAGTTTCCAGCGGTTTTCATCGGAAGTTTCCTCCTCGGGGTCATGAACCGCCGTCCACTATTCTCGAACTCATCATACCTCGCTGGAGTCGCGTGCCTGCTCTGCGCGGTTCTCTCGCTTCACCGTGTGATCCGTGCGGTTTCTATTGCGAAATGGTTACAACTTGCAGTTGAGGCGGTCGGGTTCATGGCATCATCGACAGCGTACGACGTCATGTATGTCTACAGCGTAGAGCTGTTCCCGACAAACGTGAGGAACACTGCAGTATCGCTTTTGCGTCAGGCGTTTATGCTAGGAGCGTCTGCCGCACCGCTGCTAGTTGCGTTGGGAAGGGAAAGCGCTATGATGTCGTTTATCGTCTTTGGTGTTGCGTCTGTGCTGAGCGGTGTAGTGAGCATCTGGCTGAGAGAAACACGAAATGCTCCGCTTTACGAAACGCTAGCGCAGCAGGGGAACGCAGAAGAGATCGAAAACAAAACTGTCCTGATTACCTGATTGCATTGACAAGTGTTGTTGTTTCTATGGAATTTTTACATTCAATAATTGGGAATATGCATAATCTTTCAAATTTCCATTTAAATGTACGTTCCTGTTGATTTGTTCACCTCAAGAAATCGTTAATCAAAAACCAAGATTTGTGTTGCAAAAAGTGTTTGAAGAGACAGAACCTAGTAGTAAGTAACTCATTTGAACAGGTGGTAAACAAAAAGCGATCTGACCTTAATAAAAGGAAAATTGCTGTTCGGACCAAAAAGCATCAAGTGATAATAAAGCCGAGTCTGTCTGTTGGGAAGCATTTGAGAAAACAAGAATCTGACAGTGCTCAAAAAAGGTAGAGCGACAAACATTTTATGATGGGTTTTGCAGGTGAGCTCTTCTTCTTCTTCTTCCTCCTCTAAGAAGCAGCAGCTTTAGGTGCCTCTTCAGCAGCAGGAGTCTCGAAAGTCTCTCCCACTACAAGATCTGGGACATCATCATCATCCTCTTCTTGGATAGTTGCTGGGACATCACCTGCACCTGGAGCCTGTTTCTGGAATTGCTCTGCTAGCTTCTTCAGGTTGTCCAAGTTATCCGGTCCTGAGATTATCAAAGCAAACTGTCAACTTCAGAGATCATTGGTTTGGAAAACGATTTTAAAGAGAAATGTGCATACCAAGTTGGCTGATAATCTGAGGAAGAATATCTTGCAACTCTGCAGGAAAATTCAAATTCAGAGATTAGATCATGCATAAACCGAAAAGAGTATTGGATCATTGAAGTAGATACAAGACTTACTTTTAGTCTGTGGTGTACCGCTCACAACCCATGTGTTAGCAGCAATGGAAGCTTGAACTGTAATAGAAACAGAGAGATAATGATCATTAATAAATTGAAGGTTTTACCAAGTCCAGAGATATATAAAGCTAAAAAAAAGTTTTGGATTTTTTACCTTTAGGGTTAATGAACTGAATCACTACATCATCCTTAAAGATGTTAACTTCTTCAATGGCGGGAATTGAATTCACTCCAACTCTCTTAAGAGTGCTCTGGAGCCTCTTGTCATCGGTTGTGGTGGTCTTGTGAACAGCCTTCTTCTTTCTGAAATGAGAGAATCAAAATATGTTAAAGAGAAGAACATCAAACATACATATGGCAACCAAAAAAAAACAATTTCACAAAGAAAAGACTTGTTAGTAGACATACCTTCTTACTGTGCCCTTTCCGCCAGTGCGGACAGTGTTAGCCATCTTCATCAACTTTTCCCTATTCATCTGTGTACCCAAAACACATAAAGCTAAATCCATTTAGCCCAAAATGTTATCTAAGACGTTTGCATTACTACACTCAATAACTAATACTTCCATCAGATTAAAAAAAAAACAATCAGTTTTAGGATTGAATACACTAAGATTAGAACACAGTGAACTAAAGAAGAACAAAGCTCGTGTTTTTACAATGAGCTTAACCTAAAGTTTCAATTTTTTTTTCAATCGATTTAAGTATCCAATACAGAAACTACTACTAACTTACTAAACAGTTGATGAAAACTATCTAATCAATAACAAAACACAGAATATCTAATCAATGAAGAGCTATATATGAATCAAGAAGACAAAAAAGAAATTGATCTTGAACCTTCGGCTAAATCAGATGGAACCAATCGAAGATAACTTCGAAACGAAAAAGTAATAAAGATTTATTGAAGTGAGTTTACCTTGATAACTGGATTTCTAGGGTTCTTCCTTGGTCGAAAGGGTATAAAGAAGAAGATAAGGGAAGAGAGTGAGAACGAGAGAGAAGAGAGAAAGATCCAAGCGGCGCTGGAGGGTTTTGCTTTGCCCTTTAAGTAAAAATGCTGTGTGTTGTGTTGTGTAGTGTGTGCAGCCAATCTTAACTTTAACACACTATACTATTATTTAATAATCGTCATCCAAAGGCCCGGAGATCTATTTTCTGGACCATGGGCCTCAATTTCTGGCCCATTTCAGATTCCAAATATATAATTTTTTTTCCTTTGTCGTTAAATGCGATAGTTATTGGAACTTGCAATACTTTAAGCAGTGTTTACAACTAGTCACACTACACACATACAGAGAGGTTTCTGCAAAATTCAAGCTGCAAAACTTAACAATAAAGTTTCATTCTTATAAACTCTTGTAGCTCATCAATAAGAAGATCAATCCCAATCTCTAAACAAAATCGAGGGATTTTCATTTTTCCATACAAAGGCTTTATCAGGTAACAAACAAAAAACAACTCTAGTTCCTTTACTTCTCCAGCTGAGAAATCATGATACTTGTTACCGAATTCAATGGAGACATTTCTCTAATCTTCCATCAAGCTTGGACCTCGAGGAAGAGCTTAAGTTTCTGCAGCAACATGTCGTTTGTTCCAAAAGGTGGTTTCTTGCTTCCGATCCAATCTCTACCAAGAAGTCCGGCTTTGTCGCTGTTAATCATTTCGTGGCGGAATGTAGACAGAATCTGGTATATCGATATCTTCAAAACATCCGTGGCTGCATACGCGTAGGAGTACAT
>NC_025700.1:18884821-18920814 GCF_000633955.1 Camelina sativa
AATGGAGACATTTCTCTAATCTTCCATCAAGCTTGGACCTCGAGGAAGAGCTTAAGTTTCTGCAGCAACATGTCGTTTGTTCCAAAAGGTGGTTTCTTGCTTCCGATCCAATCTCTACCAAGAAGTCCGGCTCTGTCGCTGTTAATCATTTCGTCGCGGAATGTAGACAGAATCTGGTATATCGATATCTTCAAAACATCTACAGCTGCATACGCGTAGGAGTACATTGCGCCAATACTCCTTTTGATGGGTTTAACATCTTTTCTGACCATACTCGAGGTCGCCCATTTGATACTAGCAGGCCCCATCAGTTGTTGAGGCGATTGAAGATTAGTCTTCTTCCCCATAAATGTTTCAATAGCTAGCAAAAGTGATAGAAGCGTCGAGACAACATCAGTGTTCCCACCAGATAATTGTGCTACTCCAAGCCTGTCTTCCTTGTGAGAGATTGAAGTCAGAGATGCAGATGTTTGAGCACACCATGCATAAAGCTGCAAATACCACACGTAGAGCAGACATAATTTGGTTACAGCTACCTGACGATATTATCACATACAAAAGGGCTTAAATCTGAACTGCGCTTTACCTGGAAAGACTTAAGTGATTCCCCAAATTTTGGGTCGATATATGACTCGGTTGGTGGTGTTTCAATACACGTGTGGTCTAGCCCAGAAGATAAGTTGCAGGAAAGCTCTTCCAAAGGCCTCAAGCAGAGAGTGATTACTCTTTTGTAAGTCTCGGTGGACTCCTCAAAAAAGGCAGCACGACGCCATGTGTCGACATTATTCTGAGACACCATGTAGAGATCAAGGTATGCAAGAGAGTGCTCAAGGGAACCTGGAGTACTCCCTTCTAAAGCAGTAAGAAGAGGTTCGCTTGGATTCGTTTCTGCTGCAGCAGATCCTTTTGGAGGAGCAAAACTGAACCGTTTAGTGTGCAGAACCTGGAAAAGAAAACCACAATTGTAACTAACTTCTTTTGTATTTAGAACCTGGAAAAAGCAGCTAAAGTTTATGCTTCCTTGATTCAGTGAGAAGTGACACACAAAACAAAAACTCAGAGATGATTCTTCGTAGTGTTTATTGCAGGATAAGCTATCCAGGGAATGTAAACAAGTTGATGAATAAATTCCTTGTCTCCCTCAACAATGGTCAAAGTAGTAGGACATACAAAAAGGCATATACACGTATCATGTATGCATATTCATACAACTTTCTATTAGTTTACAAAATACAACTATAGACTGAAAAGGATAGGCAGCAAGTGTTTGGCCTGGACATGGGCTTCCAAAGTAGAAATTGCTTAGCATGAAAACACAGAGAATAAAGGAAACTAGATCCAAGAAATATCACTGCAACATTTGATGGCAAACATAGCTAACTTATCGTTGCTTTTCAGTTTCTTTCTCAGTNGCGCTTTACCTGGAAAGACTTAAGTGATTCCCCAAATTTTGGGTCGATATATGACTCGGTTGGTGGTGTTTCAATACACGTGTGGTCTAGCCCAGAAGATAAGTTGCAGGAAAGCTCTTCCAAAGGCCTCAAGCAGAGAGTGATTACTCTTTTGTAAGTCTCGGTGGACTCCTCAAAAAAGGCAGCACGACGCCATGTGTCGACATTATTCTGAGACACCATGTAGAGATCAAGGTATGCAAGAGAGTGCTCAAGGGAACCTGGAGTACTCCCTTCTAAAGCAGTAAGAAGAGGTTCGCTTGGATTCGTTTCTGCTGCAGCAGATCCTTTTGGAGGAGCAAAACTGAACCGTTTAGTGTGCAGAACCTGGAAAAGAAAACCACAATTGTAACTAACTTCTTTTGTATTTAGAACCTGGAAAAAGCAGCTAAAGTTTATGCTTCCTTGATTCAGTGAGAAGTGACACACAAAACAAAAACTCAGAGATGATTCTTCGTAGTGTTTATTGCAGGATAAGCTATCCAGGGAATGTAAACAAGTTGATGAATAAATTCCTTGTCTCCCTCAACAATGGTCAAAGTAGTAGGACATACAAAAAGGCATATACACGTATCATGTATGCATATTCATACAACTTTCTATTAGTTTACAAAATACAACTATAGACTGAAAAGGATAGGCAGCAAGTGTTTGGCCTGGACATGGGCTTCCAAAGTAGAAATTGCTTAGCATGAAAACACAGAGAATAAAGGAAACTAGATCCAAGAAATATCACTGCAACATTTGATGGCAAACATAGCTAACTTATCGTTGCTTTTCAGTTTCTTTCTCAGTTAAGTTTTGTATCGGTCAAGTGAGAGTGAGTTCTAACTCTTCTACAGTCTAAAGTTCACTTAAAAAGTTACGGGGAACTTGACAGACTAAACACCATCCCACCAATCTAAACGGATATATCACCAACCAATCACATCAATCGATTCAAAATCATCAAATAAAAACTTAACTAACCTTATGTATATGGTGAGTGATTTCCCAAGAGAGAATCAGGCAGAAACTGCCGGCATAAGATAAGACCTGCTCACCCAAGAATCTCGATACAGACACAAGCCCACCCGACCAGTCTAGGAGAAACAATAGCATTATGGTTGACAAAACATAAAGCACACCCGATAGCTTCAGAGCTTGTGTTACAGCACAAGGAAGCCCAATCTTGAAGCTAAAGAACGGTGGACGCTGTTTAGAAAAAAAAAAAAAAACACAAGTAAGAATCAGCCAAAGATACAAAATTGATAAAACTTTCCACGAATCAAGAAGCAAAGTCACAAAACCTGAATAATCGGAAACTCCAAAACCCATCGCTGCTTAAATACGAAAAGGACGGCGTAGAGTAACCCAGTCACAAATCCCCTAAACCCTATTCTTCCAATCGCTCCATATGAATCATTAGACAAGCAAAACACAGCGGTGGAGCAGAATCCAGCGAGGGAAGTAGCGCAGACGAAGAGAACGATGCGCAAGGACACTCGAGCACGGCGGCGGAACTCGGGATCCGAGAGATTACGGAGAAGGCCGACAGCGAATCGGAAAGGGGAAAGCGGAGAATCTGGAGTCGGAGAAGAGAGGAGAGCTAATGAGACGGAGAAGAGAAGCTGTGAGGTTTGGAAGACGAGGAAAGTGAAGAAAAAGGAGATGATTGAAGTGGTTGTGAAGAGGAAAAGGTTGAAGAAGAAGAAGATAGCTGATGAAGGTATCGACTGCCAAATGAGAAAAGCTACGAAGCGGTTGCTCACTACCGTCTCCGGCACCGGAGGAGAAGGCATTTCGCCGGCGATTTGTTCTTTTTTTTCCCCGTGTTTTAGATTTGATTACAATTAATTTGAAATGAGTTTCGTATCGGAAACTTGAGCGGGGCTCTGAACTCAAGAGAGAGACGAAGGGGACGCTTAGGGCTTGAGCTCTGTTTGGATCACTATTTTAATTTTTCACGTTTGAATCGCGGTGCGTTTTGTTCACGCTATCTTTAAATAAGGCTTTTGTTAGCCCATTGGGCCTACATTCATTATCTGTCATTTTGTTCTACTATTACGTGTCTAGAGCGTTGCAGCTTGCGAGGGTAAACCAAATTATAGTTGTGAACAAAATTGTATCGATACGCAAATCTTAATCTCGGACAATGTAAATTCCTCAGTCAATGTAGATAAAAAGCGATTTCTTGAATCTCTCAAAAAAGGTAAACCACAATGTGGTGATAAGCAGATGATTTACCTGAGTGAGACTCATAGTTATATGTATGAGAAAAGATTACTTACTGGCTGTTGCACACATTCTTCAAATACCAATCATAAGTCTGGAGAAGACCATCTCTGAGAGAAACCTTTGGTGTCCAACCCAAAGATGCGAGCTTTGAGCTGTCCATCAGTTTTCTCGGCGTCCCATCTGGCTTAGTGCAATCCCATCCGAGCTTCCCTTCAAAGCCAACAACCTCTTTCACCAGCTCAGCCAGCTCTTTGATGGTCACTTCTTGACCACTACCAATGTTAACATGCTCCAACCCGCTGTACCGATCCAGCAAGAAAACACAAGCATCAGCCAAATCATCAACGTGCAAGAACTCCCTCAACGGACTACCAGAGCCCCACACCACAACTTCCTCTGCTCCATTCACTTTCGCCTCGTGAAACCTCCTCATGAGAGCAGGAAGCACATGCGAATTCTCCGGGTGGAAATTGTCATTCTGACCATAGAGATTAGTTGGCATTCCAGAGATTGCATCCCATCCGTGCTGAATCCGATAAGCCTGACAAGTCTTGATACCAGCGATCTTAGCAATAGCATACCACTCATTAGTTGGTTCAAGCGGTGCGGTTAACAAAGCAGACTCAGGAATCGGCTGCGGAGCAAATTTAGGGTAAATGCAGGAAGATCCAAGGAAGAGAAGCTTCTTCACGCCGTGCTCATAAGCAGAGTGGATCACATTGGTCTGAATCTGGAGATTGACACCAATGAAATCAGCAGGGTAAGTGTTGTTAGCGTGAATCCCACCAACTTTAGCAGCTGCTAGGATTACATAAACTGGCTTCTCCTGAGCAAAGAAGGATTCAACATCAGCTTGACGAGTGAGATCCAGCTCAGCGTGTGTTCGAAGAACGAGATTGGTGAATCCAAGCTCCTGAAGCTTGCGGACTATGGCAGATCCAACCAAACCACGATGACCCGCGACGTAGATTTTGGCGGATTTGTCACACATCGACGAAACATCTGCACAATTCAAAAACAACCGCTGCGAAATTAAAGACTAGGGTTTTGGCGAAATTTTGATCAGTAATCACTATACGTTGGCCGTTACACTTTCACTTCCATAACAAAATCACTCGTAGATTCCATCATACAAATGTCGACGACATACGAAAGGTTCAATTCAGATTTGCAACTGGGAAAGCTTAAGAAGTAAGAAAGAAGGATGTACCTGAGCTGATCGATTCCGCCATTTTCGTTAGAGAGACAAAGGCTAAAAGATTTGACAATGGAAGAATCTGAGAGATCGGGTGGACGATTATTTTGGTCACCACGAAAAACTTTTTTTTTTAGGTCCAGAGATTTATGAAACCGTTGACTGTTACTGATAAAACCGTAAATTCCAATTTGCACTGTGCCAACTCACGGCCCAAAAGAGGCCCATCTGTTTGAATAGCTAACCGTTTTGATTGATGTATTAAACCGACATATTCCGTTTCGTACCCAGTTCCAATCGTTGACCACGAAATTTTATTACATACCTTGTGATGATGATATTGTGACGTGAATATTAAGCTACTGACTAGAAAAACAAGAGATAAGATTTTTCATTCGTTTTCAAGAAAACAGAGAGGTTTTATTATTAGTATTACTATTAGTCAAAGTAAAGATTGAGACTTGTCCTCTGTCACATTCACATAGTCTTGGACGAAACTTCGGTCACGTTAGCTTTCTTGAACATAACCAAGAACGGCTCATCCCTTAAAGCCAAACGCCTAACGCCGAGTTCATCCTCGAATATCCCGATATCGCTGCATTTTGGACAGCCAGAGTCACAAGTGCTAGGACAGAACACAAACTTATACGCATCATCTCCAGATTTCTCTATCTTGAAGAAACTCTTGGACGAGTCCTGTCTGAACCCTTCTGGTTTAAGACCAGCCACAATGAAGTATTGCTTCCTCTCCTCGTCGAACTCACCCACCCGCCAGTAGGTTGACTGGAAGCATATCGTGGCTTCGACGTCTGTTTGGATGTTGAGGTCCTGTGATTCGGGAACGAACGCAACTCTAGGCCTCCAGTTTGAGAATTTTACGGGATTGCCTTCATCGACTTCTTGCGATTCCTGCACGATATCGAGAGGACATAGCTCGCCACCGCGGCCTGATAGAGTCAAGCCGCCGCCTCGGCCACGGATGACTGGGAGAACGTAGTAACTACCGCGGAATATGATGTTTCCGTCGATATCGAGAACCGCACCATAAGCGTTCGTAGCCAGCACTGCGGTTAAGGCAAGAACGAAGCAAAACGTAGGATTCATGGGTTTGGTAGTTTTTTTGTGATGATTATAGCCAATTAATGGTTATTTTTGTGGATGAAGAAGATATGGGGTTTATGTGATACTTATTTATAGAAACACACTATAGCCAATGGTGACTAGGCAAGGCGGCTTTCGATTGTTAGTGTATGCTTTAGCTTGTAAACTTTAAACTCTATATATTTTTTATGATTTTTTTTTTTAGCGTTACTACACATTGAGAAGATGATCATGATCATATTTTCCAACATTCTACACACGTTTCTTCGATTTGTGTATTATTATTTTGTTTAAGCTCAGTTTTGTCAAAGTTTTTAACTAATTATATTTGGAGTTGGACAAATCTTTTTTTTAAAAAGCTTTTCTGCGTACTCACTACGTACGGATAAGACATTCGGACCAACACCAAGTAATTGACCAACGTGTAGAGCTTGTCTACTCTACCTAGAGCTATAATAAAACTACGCTCTTAGTTTTAGAGTCGAGATCACTCTGTCGCGGCGTGCGGAATTTGGATCTTGAAATTTTTATTGTTAATGTACGAGAATTCTAGTTTAATTTAGTATGTTTTCAATTTTTGCCGTTCCTAACAACTTACAATTCCATAATTTTTTCAAACGATTATGTTTCGTCCGATGGTTTTAACTACATTATCTATCAGATATAGAAATGTTGCAAAGAATGCAAACCAAGATTCGTTTATGCTTTTTCAGTGTTTATTGCAGTTCAATTTGATTAAACCAACCAAAACGGACACGTAGTCGAAATTAATGATAATGCTTTGATTCTAATCCATACATGTCTTTATCTCGGTAGATATTCAATTTACAATTTCAATTTTATAGTGTATAAGGATAAACACCAGGAATTTAACATTTGATTTCAATGTGGTAGACGCCAAAGTATACGCTCGTGTGATAAAAAATAATTCTTTCTCGATATTGGCAACTTTAATTTCTCGAAAATATGATCTTATAAAAAAAATATATGTTTTCTATAAGTAGAGTAGCACAAGAAATCCAGAAGCAGAATCCCGGAAACTAACACAAAATCATAGAGTTATATAGTATTCATTACAATAAACATAAACATTCTTCTAATGAAGTTAACATCATAAACATTGATTTTTCGTTGTTTATTAGTGCCCAGAATTGTTACGTTCGCCCTAGTTTCCCTTTTCTCTTTGGCACAACCATCGAGATCTGCTCTCCCGACGGCATTGAGTTTGATCGGCGTTGCTGGGACTTGGTTTCTTCCTCTCCACGGCCTCCTTCTCTCCTGTAGTCTACTCGTCTCTAGTTTCAGATCTATCGGCAGCCTGTCGAGATTCCAAATCTCGTCTCTGCCCTAGCGACAGCTTCAACCACCTACTCCGACTCCGTATCTGGGTACTCCTCTCGGTGAATCCATCACATCGAGTTCCCACCCCCGTGTTCCTGCTCGAGAGACCCATCAGTATTCCTCTAGGCCCGGTTCTCGTCCGTCTCACCACCCCATTAAGCCGTCAAATTTATCACCTTACCGCTCCTTGGATCCAAATCCTCTCACCAAGTTCTTTACTTGGCTGCGTTCGGACGGAAGCTCTGTTTTGACGCCAGCACCGGTGAAACATTTGACAAAGAAAACCTCCTCCTTGGTGACCTCTGCTTTTCTCTCGAGAACTCTTTGTCCCATGTTATCTCTCTACTCTTATTCTCAAACCCTGGAAGATATTTTAGGATGGATAAACTATAAGTCATCCCTGACCTGGAAAAGCCTTAGAATCGCTAGTTTTAATCTCTTAGCAAACCTATATCGTGTAATGTCTTTGTATCCTGCTTGGTCAAGACGAGTTCCACTCGATAGCAGATCCCTAGATATCTCGATTGTGTTTGAATCTTCCTTGCGTCAAGGCCAATTAAAGAGCTTGTTTTGGAGTCTTGCAACGCTGTTCATAGATAATGCTTCTGACCTACCATTCGGTTTATCCCTATTGCTTGCTCTCCCTGACCTCCTAGCATACGTATTACCAATAGCTCCACTATTTCAGTGTCAACTTTGGTCAGTAACCACCCTTCGGCCCATTACCAAAAACAATGAACCACGTTCTCATCACCTAAAGCTCAGCTCTGTTGGTGAGAGATTTAAGTCAAATTCAACTCCTTTAGCACCTTTTTTTCCTGCTTGGTCAAGACGAGGTTCCCTCGGTAGCAGAACATTGGTTCCTTCAGAGTTGCTTGATAGATTTCTTTGTCGAGGTCAGTTTATTCACCCTGTCCGGATGCTTGTTCTGTACAGCCATAGTTATGAATCTGAACCGACAGCTTACTTGAACCCTACACCTAAACCCTTTAATCCCCTATACCATCTACAACCATTAAATAGAATGCTTGGGTCTGTTGACACTTTCGAGGACCAAATTGATTACAAGCTTTGTGTGGATTTCATTTACCTCCATTGCCATGTGAGGGATGACCCACCTGCTCTGTTACGGCTTGACTCCCATTCTCTACGACTTCCGGTTATAGCTTCATCTAGAAACCTGAGGCTTGTTCCTAAAGGCTTGAAGGACTTTGATCCCATGCTCCTGAACCCCCTCATGTTGGCGACAAACCCCACAAGCGTTCCCCTGTGGAACAACCTTTCACTCTGCTCAAACGCATTATCTGCTAGAGCCATTTATGATCACCCGCTGGTCAAGGATTTCGTGAAGCCTCACTTCGAATACGAATCCACTTTGGATCCAATAAACTTCTCAAAGATTGTAAAACTTTGCCAGTTTGAAAATTCTTTTGTTAAGCTCATGGAGCCTTTATCTTTAACTTTCTATGGCTACTCTGAATCATGTTGGAAGAACACACTCTTTATTGGGATTTAATTTGAATGAAAGTTCTTGTTTGCCAAAAAAAAAAAACATTGATTTTTTATTCAACAGTTTTTACTATTACAATATCTGCATGGATCACGTTTTATCATTTGTAGAAATTTTGTCTTGTTAGATCATTGACTTTTTATACATGTGGTTGTTTAAATGTTTCTATCTATAAACACCAAAAAGGCAGAGACAAATTAATGTTTAATTTCCATTTATTTTGAATCTTAAACTAGAGAAGAAATATTAAAAGAAACAGAGGAAATGTGTTTTATTCCAAATTTGATGAACAAAGAGAAACAGAGTAACACAGTGAGAGTTATTTATTAGCAGTCTAATTAAGTTATGACTGAATTTAGTAATCTTTTTCTCTCTCAGATAGACATAGTCTTGGTCTTGGAGGAGATCTCTGGGCCTCTGACACATTTGCTTTCTTGAACATAACCAAGAATGGCTTATTGTCACTCCTCTTGGTTAAAGCCAAACGTCGGACGCCATTTTCATCCACATATATCCCGACATCGTAGCATCCTTTAGGACCACTAGGACAAAACGCAAACTGGTAAAAATGGTCGTAAACATGCTGGATCTGGAAGAAACTCAGCAACGACTCTTCTTCTGGCTTCGGACCAGCCGTCACGCGAAACTTGGCCTTCGTATCAACCCACCAGTAGGTTGTTTGGACGCAGATCGTGGCTTTAACGTCCGTCTCGATGTTGAAATATCTCAGTACACATAGATTAATATACGAATTTGATTTAAACGTTCTATGAAAGAAAAGATAATCCAAGTAAATATCAGTTTTTATCGGTTCAATCTAGGTTTGACCAGTATTAATTTGAGCACTCTGATCGCAATTTGATTAACCGTTGATCGTGGTCCTGGTCGCCTGGTCCATATACATGGCATGCTTATTCTATTAACTTTTGTAAATTAAATCAACGTTAAACACGAGATACCGAGTCAACCTATAATGTAAGTAAAATAAAAGCAAATCAAATCAAGTAGTTTCATTCGAGTAAGGTATGCCAGGATTAGAAAAATCGAGTAATGGATTTTTACATATAGTGAATTGTCATCTCTTTTTATTTCATTTATATTGGACATTAAAATTAAGCAGTTGTACTGTACATGACCTTGTCACTTTGAGAGTTGAGAAGATATGATCATCACTTTGAGAGTTGTTATTTTTTTTGTTTTTTTTTTAAGTTGGATTTCCGCTAAATAACCATCCAACTTTTTTTCCAAATTATATTTTGAAGTAATTGGTTAATCTAATCTTAAAACGGAAAAATAATTTTTAAATTAGACCTCTCTCAAAAAAAAAAAAATCAATATTTTATTTATAGATTATATATGTATTTTTTTTTTTTTGTGTGTGTGTAAAGAATTTAACTTCTTTTAAAGAAGTGAAATGCAGATGTAGCAAAGCTTGAAAAGCATGTTGACCCTTGCTTACAAACTTATTTAATATACAATTATGACTTTTAGAATGTGTAGAACGGTAGAACCATATAGACTCTGTTCTTTTATAGAGGTTGGCCATTGATCCACCTTTGGAACATGATAAATGTTTCATCTGGTTTATACTCTGGTGTGTGTCCACCTCCCTATAATCAAAACCCACAGCTCTCAATACAAGTTAAAACCGCAACAAAAATGTTTTGTACGGAAAAGGATAGAAGAAAGACTTGCTTTGATAGTAGCAAATGTCATTTTATTTGCATAAGTCCTTGTGTATCTGTCAAGTAAAGAATCAAGAGTAAATTTTACAGTGAGACTCATAAATAAGAGAACCTATTCTTGAAAGAATCGATCGGATTATATACCCCCCGATTTGATATTTGATCATCCATGGCCTCCAATCATCAATGACGGAATAGTTAAGAGATCTTATCCAAGCCTGAGTTGCAAGGAAAGGTACCTCCAAATCGTGATCACCACTATTCACCAAAAACCGCATAAAAGTTTCTACTAGTTATATATCTTGGTAGGGACAAAAGATCAGTCAAAGGGTTGAACTCTGACCTGAAGATGAGAGAACGATAACCACTGATGCTGTTATTCACATGGTAAGGTATGCTACTTTTAATGTCATTAGTGTAAGGCATACCGAAATAACATCGTACCCATTCCCCTATACTCTCCTGTAATCATAAATCCTCCTATAAGAATGAAATTGTTTCCTTACCAAGAACCCTGAAAATAACTTTGTACCTTATTGATTTGAAGAGCTTCCCGCACAGCAGCGTCATTGGCCCAGTGGGTAGTTAGAAAATACCGATAAATCTACAAAAACAACTTTGTTGTATAAACAAAAAGTCACAAATAGTTTAACGGTTAACAGAAGACAAGATATATATGGATTACTTACATAGCAATTTGGAGTTTCAGTTTCGCACAATGGATATAATATAAATGATCGGTATAATCTGCTTATACACTAGAAGAAAAATAACCAAAAAAAAGTGATGATCATACACACACAACACCTAAAATTGTTCGATTGAATGTGTAACCTTCTTATATTCTTCAATGAGTTTCAAGCATTCTGTGTTATGTGGATCAACGTGACCATAGTCTCCTTTGCAGACTCTCTTCAAAGACTGCGATCGAACAAAAGCAAATGCATGTCATGAATGAGGAAGAACAAGAAACAAAAGCAAATGTCATGAATGAGGAAGAGCAAGAAACAAAAGAAAATGTCATGTTCCATATATACCTCGTAGAGTTCATCAGAGATCAGGGCCATTCCATGAGCAAATGGAATGCGGTGGTTATAATCAACTGTATAGTCAGTTACCGGGTTGCCGAGCACATAGCCCTGGAGGTTTATTGGAGGATTGCAGCATTGATAGTTTCCTACATCATCATCATCAAGTTTGTTCTGTTACAATAATTATACTGATTGAGGAAAAGGCTTTGGAAAAATTGATATTATGAAACCATATGCATACCTTTTGAGATTTCTTGAACGGTAGCTGGAACAACCATACCGGAATAAGAATCTCCGGCGACATAGAAAGGGTTGGAGGAAAACTCTTGATGCTTGCCTAGCCACTGTACGGCAACAATAACAGAAGAAAAGGCTCCTAAAATGTCTATTTTGGCAATGACCGTTTGGTATCAAGGAGAGGAGACTATTAAGTTTGACATTAATCTACCTTCTGCAAAAACTCATGGATCCGTTTGGCTTCTCCTGAGTCACTGGGTTTATTAAACTGTGTGGTTCTTGAATAGGAGAAGCCAGTTCCAACAGGTTGATCCAAGAATATAATGCTCGAGGTCTGAGGAAGATGAATCAAGAATATATATTGAGTTTTGTGACTATCCATGAATATGAGTGAATACACAGTTTTGTTTACCTTTGTCCATGAATATGTAGTAGAGACCAAAGAAGGGAGAGTTCCGTTGTAAACATCAAGCTTCATCTTCAGAGGCCCTGCTTATACCCATATAATTAAAACGAGTAATCCTTGATGCAAAAGAGAAGGAGTTAATGGATATTTTTGATTTAACCATTCTCATAAAGAAGGCCAGAGATGGAAGAGCAGCCAGGTCCACCACTTAGCCAGAGAAGAAGAGGGTCCTCTTCTGGATTCCTCTCAGATTTGATGAAGTAGTAGAACAGTTGCAGTTCCTCTTCCTTACCGATACCAATATACCTTCATTCACAAGAAAACAGTAACCTACTGAATTTTAAAACTCAGAACGCGGATTAAATCAGATGATGAGAGAAAACAACAAACCCGGTTTCAAGCTCAAAGAGAAGAGGGCCCTCAAAACCAGGAAGAAACTTGACGGTAGAGGCAGATTCAGCATTCTGCTGCTGATTCAAGAAGACAAGGTGAAGAAGAAGCACAAGCAACGACTTCAGAACAGAGGAAATGTAGTTGTTGTTTGCCATTTCCTAATTCAATTTCTAATTTAGCAGAGCCCCTTTACCATGATTATTGTATCTCTTTATACTAGGACCCAAAAAAAGTCGCTTACCAACTCTCAATCTTCTAATTTGGGTTCATCACCATCGTTGTCACCTTAATCCTCATCCCTCACACGGTGTAATAATAAATTAATAAATGTTAAAACGGAATACAAAATTACTCAATAATTGTCCTTGTTTTCGCCTTCATAAAAATCTAACTATACTATAATAGTAGTATTTATTTAAACATTTTTTGTGTGTGTTGACAATATTAACTTATGATCTATAATCGCATACCAGATATCTTCGATGATATGATTCCAACCAAGCAAATCAATTACCCCCCTAACATTATATGTTATATAGAATTTTTTTGTTGTTCTGGACAGCATAGTTTTACATATTTGAGGTTTTCTTAATCTTTTTTTTTATTAGCATCCATTCAATTTAAGCTTAGATTGTTAGATTATTCAATTTCCTTGGTTTTTGTTATGAACTTTTTTTTAATCAGTAAATCACATATAATGCTGCTGAGTGCTGATTCTGTTTGAAACGCATACGTCTTTCTCGCTTCATTATCCAAAGGTTCCTATCCAGCTAACCTCCACCTCAATCAATGAGCACGTTTTGATTCTCCCTTCTCTAATATTTTGCTGTTTTCTTCATTTACAAATAACCTACTCCAGACTCAAAACTCGGATTTAATCACACGAAGTAGTCAGAAAACTAATCCGGTTTCGAGCTCAAAGGGAAGAGGGCCTTCAAAACCAGGACTTAACTTGACTATCGAGGCATAATCAAACATTCTGCTGACTCAAGAAGCACTATCAACGACTTCAGAACAGAGGAAACGTATTTGTTTACCATTTCCTAATTTAGCAGTGTCCGTTTAAGATAATTATTGAATCTTTACAGTAAACACACAAAAAAGTCGCCTACGACTAACTCTCTTTATCTTTCAAATTTTGCCTTTATTACACCTGCACCTTTATCACATTTTCTAATTTGAAAATTTCTCACCCGTGAACCTTGCTATAAGTGATCACAAAAGTTTTCTTACTTAAAATATTTTTAGTCATAACAATAATATAAACAACTGTACTCATCATCTGAATCCAATTCAATCCAACAAAATTAACATAGAAATAGTACATCTGTTTTTTTAGATCTCAAACTCTATTAGCATAACGTTGTTAGTTGTATACGTAAGGAAGGATCCGACCAGAGAAGTCACTAAATCAATAACCAATATTAAGTGTATATAGGCTTTGTTGTTCTCCGATATGGACTCGCATAATTTTCTGTGATGTTCTTTATCTTTCATAGCATACGTTTAACTCAATTTTCCAAGTGCTTTCTTTTGACATTATCTACCATAAACTGTAAACAAACATACCTAAATGGCTAACAAGATTGATTAAGGGAAGAACCATCAGCGAGGCATCTCTTCGACTTCTTCTCAAGAACATATAGCACGACTCTACGGCTGCGATAATCCGGATGCCACTGTGTTTGTTCCACACGCCCAATCGCGAAGTCTTTCAGTGCGGATTCTAAGAAATACTCAAGAACAGCATCTGACAACAACAACAACAACATAAAGGAGTAAGCAAACTTCAGACATTGTATTCTTGTTATGTAATGTGATTAAAAGCAATAATGAGAGAATAGATGATTCACCATTCCGTAATTCTCCTGATAGGAAGATTGTAGTTTGATCCCCGCAAAGTTGCACAAGCGTTGTAACCAAATGGTGAACAGCTTCTTCACTGTAGATAACATCTGAGCCTAATACTACAAAATGCATAGCAAAATAAAGAGGTGTAGAACAAGAAAATATGGTATGTACAAGAAGGGGATGAGATGAAACTGAGATGGAGGATACCGTAATCAGGAAGTGGTTCAATCAAATCTGGATCTGGATCATCTCCCCAAACAAGTTCCTGCACAACAGCAGATCCCCGCGTGTTCCCACGCTGCAAATTGGTTTGGACGTTCTTGTTGAGTAGCCTCAGTCTATCTGGAAGATCAGTGAGTACAACATTGCCTCCCAAAAGTGCTGCGATACAACTGAACGAAGAAAGAAACGAACTAAATGTTGTGTCACACGTTACTAATGGTGGTAATTCACAGAGGAGAGAGATTATGAGGGTTTTTGCTCACCCAGCTAAGCCACAACCAGAACCCAACTCGACTATCTTCTTGCCTTCAAGAGAAAGAACCTTAGAGTCAACAGAATGTTCTAAGAACTTCCCTAGCACCACTCCACTGTCCCACATTACTGACCCGGTTACTCCAGGCGTGTTCTTCACAATTCACACACACACACACACAACAAACAACCATCAGATAGTTCTAACACGCTTCATGATCAAACAAACGCAAGAAGAATAAAATTCACCACTTTCTTCAATGTTAAGGTAAACCCACTTAACACAAGTTGAATTTATCACTAAACATGTTCTAACAACATCCCAAAGACACAAACTCGTCAATCTTCTCGAAACCCCTCGTTTCAATACATCGAAAGGGCTCTCAATAAGGGTTCGAAAGACGCAAACTTGATTGCAATGAACTGAGAAAGCAGTGAAATTTGACTGAAACAGAGAAGCTAAGGAGTTACCATTGAACAAGGAGACTGGAGAATTAAGAGTGAGTGGCCACAAGCGTCGAGACGCAGCTCAAGAGAAGACTGAGCAACCAGAGCGTTTGGAGCAAAAGAAGTTGGCCCTTGAATAGCCCATATAACCATAATCTCTGCCGCCGCTAAATCGGATTCAGATTCCGATTCCGGGAACCCACCGACTACTATCACATCTCCGCCGTAACCACTCATTCGTCGTATCTCCTCCACCGTATCCATTGTCCCAGCTCCCACGCCGGCGCTGAGATTTTGGTGACTACAAGCCAAAAAAAAAAATGTATCTTGAGTACTTCGAACCTGTGACCAGGTCCATAAGTTAGAAAGAGGTTTCCAGTAAAACTAACGACTTTTTTCGGATAAACGTGCCGATTAAATGTTTATATTATGTTTTTCCTATGCGCCTGAAACCAAAAGCTGGGCGAAATAAGTACATATTCGATCAAACAAATGATCAGATCAACTAGAAAATATTTTTTTTGTTGATGATGATGGTTTAATAATGATAATGGGTTTTAAGTTGTAAAGAACTCTCATTCAATCATTTCATATGTTTAATAATACTATAATAGACTAATGATGCCTAATCACACTCAAAATTGACAAGAAAAAAGTTTAAATTTTTAATGTAATTAGGTTGGACTCTGCGCTAGGCCGCGGGTTTGATTTTTATTATTCTTTTTATATTATATATGTATATATTTTCTATAAATTAATATCATAATTAATTAAATTTTGATAAAAAATTATTATTATTTGCATCATACGATAGTTGAGTTTTTGATTTCATAAATTATTTTTTGAATATATTTTATTTAATATATGTATAATTTATACAAATTTAAAATAATTTTTTATTTACTCTGATTTTAGTAATTTTATTTTATTACATCAATTCATATATTAATAAATACATGACAATTTTAGAGGAAATACACGACGACTTTCTGATGATAATGTGTCCTTGGGTTGTGGTTTAAAATGTGTCATGGAGCCAGCAAAATAGTTTATTTCTAATGTGCACCCAAAAGCCACAAAAAATGACATGTAAGTAAAATTAGGCAAATTAAATTTGGTGAGAAATTTGTCGATTGATCTAACATTTTTTTTTCTTCTGCAGTATAAAGTTCTTTGAAGGTACTCGGATTGCCAAAGTTAAACTCTTTGAAAACTAGTTAGATATATGGTCCGTATTTAACCATTATAAACATTTTTTTTTATTATAAACATTTTCAAAAAAATAGTTAAATATATATTTAATTGTATGCATTGATTTGGATTTGAAATGCATCTGCAATACTAATTGCTATCATTTAAATGTTTTCGTGTTCACATACGGACTTTAAACAATCAAGGAGTATTGGGAACAATTAAATCCTCCAAAAACCATCAAAAGATTTTAATTATTTTTTTAGAAAGACTTGCAAAATTAGTCAAAAAAGACGTTATCAACATTTGCATGATCATACCAAGTTCTTGAGTACAAAATCCAAGTTAAAGTCTTATCCCATCCTTATTAATTGTATCTCTTCATCTCCTCCATCTTTTAATCTCTCTCTTGCAAAAGCTCCGGAAATATATATACTCGTTGACAATTGCCTATACAGTAAAACCTCTATAAATTAATAATGTTGGGACCAAGATGTTTTATTAATTTATAGTGATATTAAGTTACATATAAATTAATAATAATTATTTTATAGTGTAAATTAATTTATAAGTATAATTTTAATTGTTTAATTTTTAAAAATTATGAATTGAGACAATTTTTGCAAAATAAGATTAGAATTTTGGATATTGTAAATTTTATGGTATTGGAATTGAATTTGAAATAATTAAAAAATATTATTGACGATAAATTAAAAATATTATAGACAAATTCACTTATACACTTGACATAACTATTCAAATTTATGCATATTTAGAAATTGAAAACTTTTAAAAGTTTTAGCTGTTTTATGAAATGTTATAGATTATTTTGAATCATTATAGTTTGAAGATACAATATAACAATTATTTTATAGATATGAGGTTTAAGAGAAACATACTTTACTATATCAACATATATATATATGTAAATTTACATGATTATTAATTTATGATATTATTGGGACCATATTTTACATGGAGATTTCAAAAAAATTATTATTTTATTATTTTTTACACTGTCCCGACTTGCGAGTAGCAAAATTTATTAATTTATAGAGGTTTTACTATATTTCCAATTAGAAAAACAAACGAATAACATATATATATTCATCGATTTGTTTGGAATCATTTAGATAGCTGAAGAATTAAAACAGTGGAAAAACGTTAGCTGAAGAATTAAAACAGTGGAAAAACGTTACATAATCAATTATAACACCTCTTTGTTCAAAAAAAAAAAAAATCAATTATAACACCTAGTGACTAGTCATCATTGCTTAAGTTTATGGATAAAATAGTAACCCATAGAACTGAAAATATTAGGACAAGACAATAAAATAATAACATATATCCTCTTTACCTTTGAGGTTTTGGTTTTTTCTTTTTTTTTGCTATAACTGTTAATATCATTAATAATGAAAATTTTTGGCTTTTACAAGAAACCCTATAGCTATTGGATCCTTGGCAAAAAGAATAAAATCAAATTACAGGGAAAACACAAGCACTGGAGATCATGTTAACTATAATTGCATCAGGTTGCTAAACCTCTTGCTAAGATGATGTTTCTCATGTCCCTATCAAGTTGCTTGAAGATTACTTTCGGAGGAAGAGATTGATTGTTGTGGATGAGGTTGTTCTTTTGCCCCAGATGTTGTAGATTGTTGTTTGGGAGACGATTTTCCGTAATAGTGAAGGAGCCTGCTGGGAGGATGATCTGATCCAAGAAAGAACGTTCAATTTCATCAATAATCACACAACACAATGCAATGCATACTAATATATCATCAATTATCTACTTCTTCAATCTTAAACCGAACAACAAAAACATACCATTTAATAAGTTCATCTTAAATTAACCTGAATCTAAATCATAAAGAACCAACGTGGACTATTTTCTGTAATTAACATAAATTCTTAAAAGAAAATATTGATTATTTTGTTTAATGAATAGTTTATTATTTATTTTGTAAGAGGTGATCGGCACCAGAGTTGAAATATTGGGTACCCAAAATTAGATTTTGGTGAGTTAAATAAAGACTTAATTATTAAATACTTTAGTTATTGATTCCTAGAATTTTTGAAATAATTAACGTTTTTTTTGTTGTTGTAATATCAATTAACGTCCTATATCTGCCCCAAGATTTATAGATTTTCAAATTAACCCAAAAATGATTAAGCAATTTTATAAGTTATGCCATCTTCATTAAATTATAAAGGTAAACCATACAACAACTATGTGTTTTATTTCATAGAAACTGTTGTTTACATCAAAATAAACTTGGTATATCGTCTCAAACATGACAATTTACCAAGATTTCACACTTACAAGTTACATAAAAGGGAACACCCTCCAGTTAGACTTAAGATGACAGTTCGAGTTTGAATCATAAGCCTTCTGAAACTTAACAGCGAAAGATTGATCATTGCTAAGAACCAAACGTCGAGCTCCAAGATCATCGATCTCCAAACTCACATTTATACAAGCAACAATGGAGCTAGACGGACAATACATAAGCTTGTAAGCATCTCCATCTTCTTGAATCTGAAACCAGCTATTACCTTTACTTTTCTCACCGCCAATGCTTACAAAGCTCTTTCTAAGTTGCACAGAGTGGTCGATTCTCCAAATCTTGGATTCAGGGCATAACCAAACCGTGGAATCAAACTCGAGGTTGAGACTAGTTGAGAGCTGGACAAGCTTGGTTTTGGTGTCGAGTGGAGAGAAAGTTACGGGAAGGCCTGAGACGAAAGGAGACGATGATTGGACAATATCGAGATTCAGGCACAAGTCTTGTGTGTTTAAGTCTCGGCTTGAAGGGATAAGACCACCTCCGGTTCCTATCTTGGCCGGTATGATGTAGTATTGGTCGTTAGACTGAACCGGATGTCCTGATATGTCTAGGACTACTTGGCTTGATACAGCATCGGCCGCTGGAGCTGTGGTCAATATCACGGCTGAGAGAACGGTGAGAGTGATGACAGATAAAGTAGGATTCTTCATCGATTATAGTATGATAAATTGTTATGAGTTCTGTGGATACTAGATACCTTATTATATGTAAATTTATGTAACAAAAAAAAAAATGCTAACAATTGAAAAATTTGTAGCCAAACAAATATTTGAAGTTTGTATCCTTCTATTATGTCTTTGTCAATCATCAAGATGTGGAATATTCGCTCTCGTCTACGCACGTTTTTCTTTCTCAAAATTTTTGTAACGAATATTTTTGTAATTTTGTGGATATTTTCCAAGAAAATAAATATTTAAAATATGAAAATATATACTACTCCACGAAACTAGTTTCCCCATCAAACCAATTGCTAAAAGAAACTCAAAACTTTTCACGGAAATCTTCGCTCTTGGATATGACTATATGAGTAAAGGATGACGGGTCGAGAACTTCCATATTGAATATTATGGGGACATTTCCCACAGTCTTCCACGAACTTTGCAGATTGTACATCATTGTAGAAAAGCACAACGATATTATCTAGTTTAAAAACATACTGACGCAGACCATGGCTTGCCTTCAATAGATCGTCTCTTAAGTTATGAGTTTTTTTTATAATTATATATAACTAAGTAAGATTTTCAATAACTTCAACTTAAAATTAAAAAAAAAAAAATAAAAAAAAATAAAAAAAAAAACTTCAACTTAAAAACTATATTATAACACAATAATAATAGCATTGGCCACTGGGTGTGTGAAGTGTAAACAGTGAAGCGTGTAACAGTATGATTAAGCAACAAGTCAGGAGTCTCCGACAGACTCGGAGGCTTTTCCCTAGAGGCCAATATTGTCTTAGCTGGCTTCTACTGGCTCCTTGATGCCAATTGTGTTATAATAATCATTTCTTACATTTCCTTCACACGCATACTACGCAATTTTTTTTGGTCTACAAGTCAAGGAAAAAAGAAACATGTAACACTTTTTAAATGTTTTTTTGCAATATACTAATATAGGTTGTAATTAAAAACCCCAAGACCATATATGCTTTATAAAACGCGTGGTTTTTGATGCGGCTCACGAAGTCTCGTCGTGGCACTTATGTGGATATCGAGCCCTGTCAGAAGCATTATTTAGCCATTAGGTGGTTCCTAAGTCCGAACCATACTTTTTTGACTCGTTTTTTAGTGGCTCTATAAAGTTTGACCTTACCCTCATGATTCCTTCACCGTCACGTTAACCAAAAAAGGCTACTTGAGGTCAAAGCAACCTTCGCAACACTACAACGACCACTCTCTTTTTTAATTATGCTTAACATTATCACCTCCTTTTAGTTTATTTTTTCAATTTTTTTTCCTCAGTCGCTGCTTACTTGTTCTGCAGTCTTAGCTGTAAAAACCTATATATAAAACTCTCCACGAACTCTCCACACACACCGAGACAGAAGAAACAAGGGGTTTTAATTTTAATGGCGGAATTTTCAGGAGAATCCTATTGGTTTCTCTCTGCTGCTGCGTCAAACACATTTCTTGCCTTCATCATCATCTTCTTCCTCGCGGGAATAGCGAGACGAAAGAGAAGAGAGCCTTACACGCTGCCTCCGGGAAGCAGAGGATGGCCTTTAATCGGAGACACCTTCGCTTGGCTCAACGCCGTCTCCGGTTCTCATCCCTCCAGCTTCGTCGATCAACAAATTAAAAAGTTCGTCCTTTTCTCCGGAAAACATTTATAAAAAAAATATATCTTCTTGTTGATCTTTCATGAATGCTATGCTCTGTTTTGTTATGTTCTGTATTTAGATTAACACTCAAGAGGTCTGACTGTAGTTGTTTTGTTGAGTCAGGTATGGGAGGATATTTTCGTGTAGCTTGTTCGGGAAATGGGCAGTGGTTTCAGCAGACCCGGCGTTTAACCGGTTCATAATGCAGAACGAAGGCAAGCTGTTTCAGTCGAGTTATCCAAAGTCTTTCAGGGATTTGGTCGGGAAAGATGGAGTGATCACGGTGCATGGTGATCAGCAGAGACGCCTTCACTCAATTGCATCGAGCATGATGCGTCATGACCAGCTCAAGACTCATTTTCTTGAGGATATTCCCGTGGTGATGCTTCAGACATTGAGTAATTTCAAGGACGGTGAAGTCGTGCTTCTCCAAGATCTCTGCAGAAAGGCAAGTGATTGAATATGAAGGGTAAGAAGAAGAAACCTTTATGAAATTTCTTGATTTCTGAGCTTTGTTAGGTTATGTGTTTCAGGTTGCGATTCATCTTATGGTTAACCAACTTCTTGGTGTGTCGAGCGAATCAGAAGTCAATGAAATGTCTCAGCTTTTCTCTGATTTTGTTGATGGATGTCTCTCTGTTCCTATAGACTTGCCTGGTTTCACATACCACAAAGCAATGAAGGTAAGTTTCAAATTAACCAAAATAAAACATTGAGATTGATTTGTCGCTTTGGAGCTTCTTAGCTGAGACTTTGTATGTTTCTTTGTTCAGGCACGAAAGGAGATCATAAGAAAGATAAACAAGACGNCCGGTTCTCATCCCTCCAGCTTCGTCGATCAACAAATTAAAAAGTTCGTCCTTTTCTCCGGAAAACATTTATAAAAAAAATATATCTTCTTGTTGATCTTTCATGAATGCTATGCTCTGTTTTGTTATGTTCTGTATTTAGATTAACACTCAAGAGGTCTGACTGTAGTTGTTTTGTTGAGTCAGGTATGGGAGGATATTTTCGTGTAGCTTGTTCGGGAAATGGGCAGTGGTTTCAGCAGACCCGGCGTTTAACCGGTTCATAATGCAGAACGAAGGCAAGCTGTTTCAGTCGAGTTATCCAAAGTCTTTCAGGGATTTGGTCGGGAAAGATGGAGTGATCACGGTGCATGGTGATCAGCAGAGACGCCTTCACTCAATTGCATCGAGCATGATGCGTCATGACCAGCTCAAGACTCATTTTCTTGAGGATATTCCCGTGGTGATGCTTCAGACATTGAGTAATTTCAAGGACGGTGAAGTCGTGCTTCTCCAAGATCTCTGCAGAAAGGCAAGTGATTGAATATGAAGGGTAAGAAGAAGAAACCTTTATGAAATTTCTTGATTTCTGAGCTTTGTTAGGTTATGTGTTTCAGGTTGCGATTCATCTTATGGTTAACCAACTTCTTGGTGTGTCGAGCGAATCAGAAGTCAATGAAATGTCTCAGCTTTTCTCTGATTTTGTTGATGGATGTCTCTCTGTTCCTATAGACTTGCCTGGTTTCACATACCACAAAGCAATGAAGGTAAGTTTCAAATTAACCAAAATAAAACATTGAGATTGATTTGTCGCTTTGGAGCTTCTTAGCTGAGACTTTGTATGTTTCTTTGTTCAGGCACGAAAGGAGATCATAAGAAAGATAAACAAGACGATAGAGAAGCGGCTGCAGAACAAAGCAACATCAGATACTGCTGGTAATGGTGTACTTGGAAGATTGCTTGAAGAAGAAAGCTTACCAAACGAATCCATGGCGGATTTCATCATCAATCTACTGTTTGCTGGAAATGAAACCACCGCGAAAACAATGCTGTTTGCAGTTTACTTCCTCACTCATTGTCCTAAAGCCATGACCCAACTCCTGGTACATATAAAGCATATTCAATGATAACAGATTAGTTCCTTTTGGTTCCAATTTATAATACACCTTCTGTAACAATCTATAAAATGAACAGGAGGAACACGATAGGCTCGCAGGTGGAACGCTAACATGGCAAGATTACAAGACAATGGACTTCACTCAATGCGTAAGTAAATCAAGATGCTCAAGAAGCTGGTCTGCTTCTGATCTCAGATGGTAGAAAACTTCACTAAAATCGTTCTAAATTTCTCAACAGGTAATAGATGAAACACTCAGACTTGGGGGAATTGCAATCTGGCTAATGAGAGAGGCAAAAGAAGATGTCTCATACCAAGGTACGCAATAGCATCTTTGATTATCGGTAATATGCAGGTAGAAACATGATCTAAAAATCAACTCTTTCCGGCTCCTATGCAGATTATGTTATTCCCAAGGGATGCTTCGTGGTTCCGTTTCTGTCTGCAGTACACTTAGACGAGGGCTATTACAAGGAAAGTCTCTCCTTCAATCCATGGAGATGGCTTGACCCTGAAACTCAGGTTTTACTTTGTGTTTGGCATTGAAGTATTACTATCTAAACCTTGTATCATTGTGGAAGTTAACATTCATTGATGTGAATGCAGCAAAAGAGGAACTGGAGAACGAGCCCTTTCTACTGCCCATTTGGTGGAGGAACGAGGTTTTGTCCAGGAGCAGAACTGGCTCGCCTTCAAATCGCGCTCTTTCTGCATTATTTCATCACCACATACAGGTCAGTACCTGTTCTCTTTCTGGGGTTTGATTTGTCTGAATCTAAACCTGATTCATTCTTGTTGCATCTTTTAGGTGGACACAGCTTAAGGAAGATCGTATCTCCTTCTTCCCTTCAGCTCGTCTAGTGAATGGCTTCAAAATCCAGTTGAACAGACGGGACAATGCTCCTCGGGATCAATAATGAACCAACAATCTCCACCTCTGTATATCTCTGTATTGGTGTATATACCCTGTAAAACAAGTGATTTTTTTGTAATCCCAAAATTCGTATAATAGTGCTCCAAAGTTGTTGAGATCCAAGTGCTCTATAGATTTAAACAATAGTAAAGCCCAAGAACACCTAACAACAACTCGTATGCTTTTAGAAATCATCTTCATTAGATTCTCTTCTTCAAACTTCAACAAACCCATTTGGTTTTCACAATTACAACAAGTGCAGGGCTAGATGGCAAAAGCTGTATTGAATCCTAAAGCTAAACTCTTGTAAGATTTGAGACGATACCAACAACTTGGAGACGATAAAACAAAACACGAGAAGACTAAAAGAAGATAGAACCCTATTCAGTGCTCATCAGTCCTCAGTCTTCTTCATCTGAACTCTCATACGCTAAACCCAACAAGCCTTTCAAAGCATTTTGACCTTTCCCATTGCTTTCGGTTGCTTTACCGTCATTTCTGTTTGTGCCAGGTTGCTCCTCTGGTCTGTCCGATTTATTCAACACCGTCTTGGCTTCTTCTTTTTGCTTATCTCCCTGAACCGTTGGACCTTTATCACTTCTAACAGGGGGTGATAAGCTGGGGCTTGACGCTGTCGAGACTTTTGGTCGTTTAGGTTTAACCTCAACAATTTTTTTCAGCAAATCTTGCTGCCTAACACATTGTAAAACTACAACAGTTGGTTGCCGAGTGAAAATCCCTTTTATGGTGTGAATAAGGAAGGGTGTGATTTTTCACCTGATACCACTCTTTGGTTTGGGCTCAACACGAAGGGGCAAGGGAACAGATGCTGGAGATGAATCAGCTTGGGTTGCAGCTTTGTAGTATATGGTCAAGAAAAATCTAAAAGACGTTTAGGCAGACATATATATATCAATAACTTAACCCTGGTGGCACAGTGATCAAAAGGATATTTTAAAGGCAGCAAAAGCCCGTTTCTCAGTTCGTTTCAGAAGGCGCTCAGCATCCTCCTCTGCTTCCATCTGTTCTTTCAGATAAAGCAAATCGTCGCTGTCTAAAGCTACAAGAAACTCAAGAATTATGGCCATGAAACAACTATAAAGGATGAGAACAAATTTGAGAGAGATTGGTACCGCCTCGTCCATGAAGATATCCCCCACGTTCACCAGCAACCTCTTGCATCTGAATGCAACAACCAGAAAAATGTGGCGGGGCCGTTATCCCTGCCGGGGCATGTTATCAGAAAATTCGCGTCCCAAAATAGAATCGAACACTTCACAACACATCAATATCCAATAATGCTTAACAAAGATATCAAAGAAAAATCAGCTTCACTAACAGCTATTAGCTATACCAAAACAATCAGTAACAACAACATATTGACTCAATGATAGGGAAACAAAAGAAACACGAGCTTAATCGAATTGAAGAGCATTAAGCACACAAACACTCATCAACCCACTAAAGTATACTGCAACAAAGACCAATTGAACTCGATTTCTATGGCAAGATGAGCTCTCACCCTACAATTTGTGCACAGTAAGATTTCTCGAAAGAAAGATACGGTAAGTAACAGGGGAGAGGGCGACGCGCTAACCTTTGCAACCATCCGTTGGAATGTGACGTCTTCATCATCAATCTTACCCTTCCCTAATTTCTTATCTGCAACCAAGAGTCCCGAAAAGAGGAAAACATAGCTCAAAAGGGTTTCTCGACAAACCTACAATGAAACATACCCAGAAACCAAATTCAATCAAAGGTCTTACCTTTAGGGTCAGACAGATTTGTGTACTCTCGAACTTCTCTCCCTGCCATCGTCTTCGATTCTACTTCGCTCTCCAATACCGTAATCTAATTCTTCGTCTCTGCTACTAATGAACAGTAAGAATATCTCAGGAGATTAGGGTTCCCACGTTTTCTAGGAGTAGAGAGACGAACATGACGATCGAAGAAGGATGAAATTAATAGGTAATGCTCCTTCAGCAAGATCGTCCGTCTGGAGTGATTTTTTTTTTTTTTCAGTCTTCTCCACTGGGTTTACATTTAACAAATATTATGGGCCTAAATTTAAGCCCGTTATAACTTATAGCTCAATACTTTTTTCATTTTATATGTTAAACGATCTTTTAGCTTTTCAAAACTTAATTTAAAAAACAAAAAAAAAGAAAAAAAAAAAAACATGTTGTATTGTTTAGAAGAATGAAAAACTCATTAAATTTTGCAACACATTCCACCAGTAAGAAATTTATTTCATATATCCCAATCACTTTTTAATATATCTATTTAATGGCAATTTTTTTTTTTTTTTTCATCATGACGTAGTAGCCTTAAGTCCCATAACTATCGATATAATTAACAGTCTAGGCATCGCTTCAATAATTCACAGTAGTTCCGTTTTTAATTTTTTTGAACTACTAAAAATAAGCGATGTCTAGTAGACTGGTGGTAACGTGTAGTTCTTTTAGTGGCATCATGGCATGGACAACCTAATTTAGATAGAAAGTACCTTTACTATATATATTGATTGATACATTATTACGATATTTATACATGGATCAACACTAAATAAAGAGACTTATTATCAACAGCAAAAAAACGAACGTTTGATTTTATACATATAAGGAGAAAGGGGCTCACAACTACATCCCAAATCAAATCAAAAGTGTGAAACCATTAAAATATTTGATAAATGATAAAACAAATGAGCCGCACGTTCGATCTCTATATATTGTTTTGGGTCCAAAAGGGAGAGTTTGGGACGTGACATGATTCTTCACCATATGTTTTCAGGGATCATAAAGGTGTATTATTAGATTTTGGATCCAACGAGAGAGAGTTATGGGGTTTTTTTTTATTAATGGTCCGTACGATAACAATTTCCTTTTACAGCGAACCAACCAAAAGAAATCGCATTTATAAATCTTTCTTGTTTTCTTCTTTCGTTCTTCTCTTTCTAACTTTCAAAAAAGTCATCAACTTGTCAGATTTCATCACCTAACCTCCCTCTCCATCTCCACCCATAACGACAACATTTAGATCATTTCATAATTCATACACACACAAACACACACTCTTGGATCATTAAGCAGAGCCATAGATCATTAATGGGATAGATGAACAAAGTTTAACGCTTTCAATTATAAAAAAAGGGACAAAAAAAACTTTGCAACAGAAGTCAATGCCCGAACCATACAAAGAAAGTCAAAGTTGCATGGTGCGTTCTTGACTTCCAGTTTCTAAGCATAAAAAACAATTAAAAAGACCCTAAAAATCTCATAACCACCACCAAGAAAAGAAAACCCAAAAAAAAATAAAAAAGCAAATGAAGAAGAGAGAAGAATCCAGCTGTTGTTTTCTTTTTCTTACAGAAGTTGTTTAATGAGGTTTGTCCAAGAACAGAACAGCACCAACAGAAGCAGCAGAACAATTGGAGTTAATGAGCATCTCTTCTTCTCTCTCTCTCTCTCTGGCATTGAAGGCAAAAGAAGAGTTAATTCCCCTTCTCTGATCATTGAAGAGAAAGAGACACCCGGAAGAAAGAGGAAGAGCTTTTAATTTTGTGTCAAGCTGGAGTTGAAGCTGTAGGACCGCTCAAGGCGGTTTTAATTTGGTGGACAGTAGTTCCAATGAGGTTATTAACCGTTTCCACCGACTCCATATTCAGTTTTGCCGACGGTAAGTTGCTTACCATTATCTGAAACCCTACTGTTATCAACGAACCGCTTGAATTTGATGATGACCGTCCTGAGCTCGTCGATGCTCCTCCTCCTTGCTCAGACGTTGAGCCATTTCCATCTGGTGAGATTGCGAAACCTGAGGACAAGAGCGGGATGTATGAAGGATCTTCACCACTCATTGCTATGTTTAACGCTGCTAAATCCACTGGACTGTAGACCACAAGTGCTCCTGATGAGTCTGTTGAGCTTTCTTGTAGAATTAGCATGTTGTTGCTTTGTGATGCATTAGAAGCCTAATAGAAAGAAAAAAACAGACTTCATTTGTTAAGAAAGTGAATTGTGAGGAAAATTTTGTATCACTAAAGAGACTTACGCGTAGCACAGATATGCAATTTCCAGGATGTGATCCGTTTGAGATGTGAGCAACTTCTTGCACCGAGTTACCGTTTGAAAGAACATCCCACTAATACAAACCACCAACAAAGAAACATTTTAAACACTTTCTTAAGATGATTCTTTACTTACGAAGCTTTTGGGTTGTGTTCTTGTTGTTACCTGAGGACGGGTTCTTTCATCTTTGAGGAAATTGAAGACATTTTGAGGAGAATTGGGAAGCCAGAAGGTAGTGGCTGCACAGAGGACTGTGCCATTTGGTTCAGGACTCTTATGTTCAGTCACACGGACTCCAACTTCGTTCAATTCAGAAACAACGGTTGAACGTATGTTTTTGGATCTGCTTACACTTAAACAGTAGTTACTTATCATTCGCTGAGCAAGTCTCATCATGCTTCTCTTCCCTTCCGGCGATGGAATCACTGAAAAAAAGTTGCTCAAAAATTATTACTGTATATGGACTTTTAAATAAAGAATTTAGCAATGGAGACTTATGTCTCTATTAAATGTTTTCACCTCCACCGAGATCACGGGATGAAGATGCTGGTACTGATAGAGAAGCGAACCTTTCACACATTCTCTGGAGAGTAGTAAGCCAACGTTCAGCTCCAAACGCAATCCCATCATGAATCATCTCTCTGTATAGCTCATGAATTGGTTCTTTTTCTTCGGTTTCAATATGTTCAACCCAAGTAACCTGTTTTATACTTCATCAGTTTGGGGATATCCTAACATGAAAACATAACTTAGTAAGACAGAAGGGATTAAGAAGAAAGTTGAGTTAACCTTGGAATATCCATTGGGCATGTCCTGAATCAAGCATCCAGATGGAAATCTAAAGGACTGAGAGTGAGAAACAAACTGAGGAAGATCATACGAGACATTTACAACAATCCAGCTTCCTTGTTCTATCTGCTGACAATACCGTAGCTCGCAGATTTCACGCGTTGCTACCAATGGTGATAACACTTCCATTTCTTCATACAACTATATAGCCAAAACAAAAGTTGCTATATATGAAGAAATCTGAATCCTTTTTTGATACATCAGAAAGCAAGTAGAGTTACTATCAGTTTACCAAATGTAATGCACCCTCATGGGTACCTCCCATTCCTGAAGAGATCACTGCAAGTGTTTTAGATGCTGCAATGATTGAAGGAAAGAGTTCTGCACACTTGACCTACAAAAAAAAAGAGAAACTGAATCAGAAATGCTGCAAACCAATGGTGAAAAACATAATGTTGGAGATGTATCAGCTACTTACACAATCCATGAACATGTCGACAAGTGCCATAGCATTCATGAAAACAATTCCAGAAGACCTAGATGCCTCGACTAGAAAGTTATGGTTCTTCCCTCTGTTACTTGATCTTGGGAAAATGTTCTCATAGCTTCCAAGATTAAGAATGTCTCTGGAGCCATCTGTTTTGGTCCACAGAGGTTCATTTGTGTGGAGAAGCCTGAGCAACTCTTCCATTGCAGTCAAAGCAATGTCGGTCATAAGAGGCTTATCCATCTCTGATATAGCCAAGTTAGGCTGAGACTGCAGATTATTATGACCAACAGACATAGAACTTCCTGGAAGAAGATCAAAATCTAGTGAAGGACCATGACCACAAGGTCCACAACCAGTTAAACTAGTCATTGACAAATCCAACGGTGAGATGTGCATTGGATGTAATGTTGAGAGTTGGGATATAGGTCTTCCCATGTACTTTGATGCAATGGTGGACATTCTTTCAAGCTGTGCAAAAGATCAAATTTTTTTACAATCAACTGATGTTTATGAATCAAGCTAATATCGATGAAAACTGCAGAAAACAAAACTCACCTCTTCTCTAAGATGTGCATTTTCAATCCGAAGCTTTTGTTCATCAAAGTAAGGATCTTCACTAACAGGAGGACCACCACAGTTAGGGCATATAGCATGCTTGAGAGCTTCTCTAATGGCTATGTTTTCGCAACGAATCTTATCATTCTCTGCCTTTAGTGCACTGTTATCAGCTCTCTCATGTTGCGCCTACGGAAAACATTACCACAATCAAAATCAAAATCCTTTCTTTCATATTCAGAACTACATTTCAAAACTCAAGAGAGAGAGAGAGAGAGAGAGAGACAAAACCTTAAGCTGAGTTCTTCTGTTCTGAAACCAGAACTTGATTTGTCTAGGAGCCAAACCCAATTCTCTGCTAAGTTGATTCCTCTGCTTCTCATCAGGATGAGGACACTCCTTGAAACTCCTACAAGTTCGATAATTCAACGATTACAAAAACAGAACAAAGAAGTTTCTCCAAGAAACACAAAAAGAGAGATGATTGTAGTACGATTCAAGGCGTTGAATCTGTTGAGCGGTATGACGATGATAACGTTTCTTCTTCCTATCAGATTCAGAGCCGTCGTGATGTTGGCTACCACCAACGTCACCGCCGCTTCCACTCCCACTTCCGCCGACGCCGACGACAAAACTCATCTTTGTTTTGTTTTTTTTTTTTTTTTGAATATACGCCGACAGACAAAGCGGTAATAAAACACTCTCTTTAATCTCTAATATGGCTAACAAACTTGTTCTCTTTACTTTCACCCAACCACAAACTACTAATGGACCATTTACACCACTGTCGCCATTAACACAACCCCCCCAACAGAGCAATACACAAAAAAAAAGGTTCGAACTTTATATGCACCCACCCAAAAAAAACTAAAACTTTAGAGAAGGGAAGAGGAGAGAGATGAAAAGAAAGAAAACGAAACGGAAGAGAATCTGAAAGAGAAGATGCAAAGGCGATGATTTCGGGAGGTGAAAAGGTTCGGTTTAGGCAACAAATTGATTTCAAAAATGGAATTTTGACAAATCCAAAAACCCCAAAAATTCAACTAAGAGATATTTAGGGGGTGGAGGGAGGAAACAAAAAATAAAAATGGGTTCTTTGTAGCCGTAATAATGTCTCGTCTCCTTACTTCTTTCTACAGAGGAGCCACCCTAGAAAGAGAAAGAGAAAGTGATCTCTCTCTCTCTCTAATAAGACTTTCACTCTCACCTAAGCCGCCACCATTAGTGCTCTCTCCCAACCCTTTTTGTTGCTTCTTCAACATTCATTACACAGATTCGCAAAAACTCTCTCTCTCTCTCTTTCTCTCTCCCAACCTGTCGAAATTGGCGTAACTGATGGGGTTTTAAATGGTGTTTGTTTTGATGACAGAGGAAAAAAAAAAAAGAAAAAATTCAAGAAAGAGAGAGAGAAACAGAGAGGGTTTTAAAGTCTCTTGCTCTCCCCATTACTGCTAAGTTGTACTCTCACCATACTCCGAGAGAGAAAAGAGAGAGAGAGGACCGAACCAACCTTCTTCTTCTTCTTTTTTTTTTTTCTTTTTTTGTTTGGTCTATACAACTAACTCTCTCTCTCTCTCTTTTTCTTTGAGTCCCAGTTGATTTTTATATCTCCGGTAAGGGTTGGTTAATACACAGAGGTTTGGATAAAAAAGAAGAAAACTTTATCCACTTTCTCCGGCCAAGTTCTCTCTCTCACCCTTGTAGTATAATGACAAAATTAAACTTTTTTATTGGGATTTTGCTGATCTCATTTTTTTCTTCTTTGGATTTTTTTTATATATTTTCTCTTTCTCATTTTCCCAAGTTTACTTTCTTTCTATAATTTTTGCTCATTTAGTCAATTTTTAATTGTAATAAAGATTTATTAGCATTTATAGTCAATAATCTTATTTTTTTTTAAGAAATAATGAGAACAGCTGTATAATTTTAAGCATTTTTTATTACTTTGTGTATATACAAAAAAAAATTACTTTTTTTTTGGTAGGCACAAAAAAAAAATTACTTTACTAATAGATCTTTCTTACCTTTCTCAAAACACTACTTTTCTCAACAACAACAAAAAAGAAAACTGGAGTATAAATATTGTAAGGATATCTAGTTAGTAATTATTGTTTTAACAAAGATTTCTTACTCATCATCAATGGTAAATCATGCTACCAAGTACCAATGAAAGCCATATAGTAACGGAAATTGAAAATTGTGCATCCTATAGTTAANAAAAAAAAAAAAAAAAAAAAAAAACCAAACACAACTTATCTACATTGTATTAAATCGGGTCATAATTTAGACAAAATCGCAAATAGTTAAGATTATTTACTCAATACAAATCAATGCGTGAACATTCCACTAATTTTCAGTTTTCTACATAAGTTTATATCCATTACCTGATTTAATTAATCATATCTCTATTTAGCAAAATCACACGTTATTCAATTCAGTACTACATATCTTTTGGGACTGCTTAATTAGCATATACTTAAAATCTATACACCAACTTTTATAGCTTTTTTATATAATGAGTTATTTTTTAATTAGCTATTTTTAGATATGTTTAAATATGTTTATCATTTAGTGGTCAAAAAAAAAAATATAAAAATATCAATTAATAATTTTTTTTTTTTAAGTTGTTGTCTTTTGGCCTTTACGGATCGTCTCGATATCTTGGCTGTACTCACGCTGTCTTTATAACTCTTTTTACTACCAAGTGCATAATCCCTTAAAGTCAAAACTGTTTCGAAATTAGAAACCTGTTGAAGAAAGAAATATGGTTGAAACTTGAAAACCTTGACAACAATGTGAATTTAATACATTTTCAAAACTTTTTCGTTGACAAAAAGAATAATAATTCAATAAGTTGCATGCGATCAACAAACGATTCTGAATACAGTAGATGATAATAACCTTGTTATCAACAAATAAAAAAATCTCATAATTAATCTGATTTGCAAAATTTCTTTATTTGGTAGTATTATGTTTTCATTATTGGATCATATATTAGATATAGAAACGCATCATGGATTTATTAGAGATTATAAATGCTTATAACTTGAAGTAAATATAAATCTATTGATGAAGTGAAGATAGTGTAATGAATTTGTATCGTATATCATTCAACAATTCTCTTGTTATTGATGAGATTATCATTTAGGAAAATAAAAGTTTATTTAAATTGTTTATATAATTATCACTTTCGTCTTTAATTTTACCATTCATGTGTGCCTATATTTACATTAGTCTGAAAAAAGGAAGCAATTAAATAGATAGTCTTAAATTAAAAGCATTGATATAAATTTCCCATCTTACCACATTTAATTTTGGGACCTTGAATAAAGTGATCCTTCCACAATTCACATACAGTCTCTGCCTTCGTTTGCTCCATATGGCTCTATCCCAAATTTAATTATCATATGGACCGATTCATTACTTTATTTATTGTCTTAAGAAATTAATTTCAAATGCATCTTCAACAAAATTTCATAATTAATACATGCACATAGTACATACACGTGTGTAATTATATATACAGTTGGGCCAGTTTGGTAAGCCAAATGTATGAATTTTATTACTTGATGATTTTTACATCGATAGTAGTTTTATGCATTACAAATTTTATTTGTTTTCACGTTACTTCGATCAGAGGTAGACTTTCTTAATCCTCTTGAGCCGAGTTAGCACCAAAGAACCTCTGCTTCAAAATGTAACAGATGTAGAGACAAACCACGACTGACCAGAACAAGTTCCGAACCGATGAAGCTCCTTGGTTCTGTTGTTGTCCGTACGCAATCTTCATCTTCTCTTGATGCTGTTTCTCTCCCGAAGTTTCTAAAACTTTCTTCATCCTCTCTGATGCTTCAGCTGCAAGCAACCCCTCTCTTACTTCTCTTGATCCGACCTTTACATCTTGTTGTTCTTGACCATCTTTACTTTTCTGTTTCGTCTTTTCCGTTTCTGTGACTTCCTTCTGCTTACTTCCTGCTCCAAGAGATGATGGTTTTTTGGGAAGGAGGTTACGGATTGTAGCCAGTCTCAGAGGCAGAGGTTTATCTTCCGGGATTGTCACTTTCTTGGTCTACAAGAAACAATAGCAATGTAAAGGTTAGTTTTGTTAGCTATCATCAATAGTAATCTTCATATCAAAGACTCACCAATTGTTTGAACTGGAGATTGTAGAGCATGTCAATGTATCTCTGCTTCGCTTTCTTTTGATCTTCGTTCACCTGTCTCCAAAATCCATAAATGCTTCCCATTTTAAGCAGCTTCTCTGCATAAATCTTCCATGTGTAACTGCACAGAGGTTACAAAATCCACAAATAAGCAAGGTAATGTGATAACTGATGAGATTTGTGTTTCAGGATTATCTTTACTTACCACTCATAGATGCGTTTGAGACCACCCTTAGAGATACTATCCCAGTACAAAGCATCTGTACGGCCTTGGCTGAAGAAATCTCCAATTTTTTTAACAGAGTCATCACCATTGTTGGGATCAATATGGAAACCAGAGACACCATCAACAATTATCTCCGCTGGTCCACCTTGGTTTGTGGCGAATGTTGGGAGTCCACAGTTCATGGCTTCGATAACAGTTAAGCCAAAAGCTTCATACAAAGCAGGTTGAACAAAGACTCCTTTTGTATCAGCAATGCATCTGTAGAGCTCACTGTTTCTGTATCTATCGGTTTGAGCAGCGATCCATCTGAATTTTCCCTTGAGCTTGTACTTTTCAATCAGATCATGCATTTTCTTGATCTCAGCCTTTTCTTCTCTGTCATTAGATTTCGACATGTCAAAGAATCCAGCAACGACTACAAGATTAGCCATCTCTCTAAGTCTCTTGTCTTTGCCATACCACTCAACCAAACCAGTTATGTTTTTCACCGTGTCGAGTCTGGCCATTGAGAAGATGATCGGTCTCTCTCTTACCGCAAGATACCCCCTGTTTACACACAGGCAGAATTAGTAAGTCATATGGTGTCCGACTGTTGAGTGTTGACTAATTCAATTGCAATGAGACTAGACTACTTACATGTGTTCGGCATTGTCTTTCTCATTGTAAAGCAATTCTTGTATAGAAGGATGAAACTTGGTAAATCGTTTTTGCTTCTCTGTGTAAGGGAAGTATACAGATTGATCCGCACCAGGAGCAGCAATGTTAAACTTAGGATCAAAAACATCAATGCCAGAGATAACTCTGCATAGACCAGGCATTGTGAAGGAAGTGTGACTCTCATACTGTCCTGGCCTGTCCTTGCTGCAAATCAAAAGGCGTACTTACTTTAGGTTTATGAGTTTGAATCTTCTATGTATATGTTAGTGCAAAAAAATACGAACCTCCCAGCGATTTCTTGATATGTGCTGGTAATGATAAAGTCAGTGACATTCATTGCGATTAAATCAGCTGTGAACTGGCATGAGAAGTGGTATTTAGGATCTAGTTCCTTCCACTTCGCATCTGAATCTTCATACTTTGTCTTCTCCAACGCATGAGCAATCGTTCCCTGAGTGACACCGAGTTTGGTGGCCATTAGAGATGCAACCAAGTTCCCATCTGTGTAGTTTCCGATGATGAGGTCAGGCTTGCAGTCAAGGCGTTGAAGAATCTTGCTCGTTGCGTCCTGTAAATACGAACAATTTGTCAGGAGTTTTATTAGTTTGCTTTAGCCATTGAGAAAATATAAGAATCTTTTGAAGAAAGATGATTAACATACCTGAGTAAATCTCTCCAGGTAAGGGTAGATATCGAATCGAGAAACCCATTGACGGAGGATTCCTTTATTCGTAACAAAAGGAACCCTGAGAATATGAGAATGCTTGGTTCCTTCAATGGCTTCTAGTTCTTGATCACACTTTGTTCCTCTTGCTTCAGGTATTAACCGTGTCACCACAAGAATCTGAGGCTTGAATCCGAGGCCTTGTTGGTTAATTCGAATGAGAAGCTCTTCTTCCAAAGCTCTTACTTGATCCAATATGTAAACAACCTATACGATCATAATACACAAAGGGTTTATATAACCATGAAGTTTCTTTTTGTTAATTAGATATCATATTTTAGGAGGTAATATAAAACTGAAGATTTGTTT
>NC_025700.1:18922758-18934896 GCF_000633955.1 Camelina sativa
CCCAACCTTTCTCGAATCCCATCTCCTTCAACCTATGAAAGTAAATTCTCAGTTAAATCCTTGTTCCGGTTCCTCATGGAAGATAAAGAAACCCGATATGTGTGTATAGTTTAATTTGAGCAGTTTTTTACCTGTGTGCAAAAGTTTCATAAGGCGTGTGTTTTGGGTAAGTCGAGACTACAATGACGGCAAGCATCAGAGATTTCTGGAGCTTTGCAGCCGTGCTGAGATCGTCACTTATCATGAGATTCTGCAGAGACAAAGCATTGTTAATGAGCTATAAGACTTTCAAGAAGACAAATGTAAATGGAAACAAGAAAATGATTCAAACATACCTCTCCGTGATGATTAAGGTGAAGCAAGTAGTTCAACAAAGGTTCTAGCCTATCGGATTTGCCTCCAAGCTTAGAAGATATAAACTTAGAGATGTAATCAGCTCCCTTTCCAATTGAAGAAGAAAGACTTAGCCGAGGAGTGGTGAAATCAATGGCTCCAAAGTCTATTTCCAATGCATTTTCATCTTTAGACCTATAAAATGTTTCATAAACGATTACACCAGATGATCAATATTGCTCTGGCTATTGCCAAAACGCCATTATATATGTAGATTGTTTACTAACCATGATTCATCGAAAACAGATTCCTTGAGCTTTAAGTAATCCGTAGCTGTGATTTCATCCACTGTTAAATCTCCAGAGTTGACCTTAACATATTCCCAGAAACCAGGATTTGGCCTTGCAGCTAATGCAACAAATGGTGGAACCACTGCCGCTTCCTGAGTTGTTAAAACAGAGAAAATTAAACCGTGATCTCGCATAAACACGCAACTAAACCATGTTCGATTGCAAAATGACAATGAAGATGTTCATTACCTGAGTACAAGTGAGAATGTAGCCAAACAGCCCCTCCAGGATCTTACTGCGTTCACGGCTATCTTCTATACATTTCTCTATCTCATTCATCAGATCCTCACGCTTCATAAGCTTCTTTCCTCCTCCAACAAAGCTACAACATTTTTTCCACACACAAACATATAACTAAGAAAACCAAATAGCATAAAAATGTAGCAAAAGAGTGTGATCTTGAAAGTTTAAATAACCTGGCAAAACATTTCTTCATATGGTACCGGCTTTGTTTCAGTGCATCAGGCATTTTGTCAGCGATTGAATCCGATCTCTGAAGCATAGCTGGAGATGAAGACGACATGTTTTTTTCTTTTAATTTTTTCTTTTACAGAAACAACGAAAAGATTCAGACTCTCCTCAATATTATTGAATGATTGAGAGATGAAGTAGTTTGATGAAACAGGGGTTTAATCACAACAATGTATATAAATAGATACCTTAAGGTAATAAAAAAATTAATATGCTGTGAAGGGGACAGGAGTAGAAAGAAGGAGAAGGATGGGGGAGAAGATTATTCGTTAGAAATAAAAGTTGGAAAAGCTAAGTGTGCAAGTAAACAAAAAGGAATATGCATGATTTTTCATTTGTCGACGCAAACAAAATCAGATTTTGTACCTTTTGCTTTTCTTGGGGGTTCATGTGAATTGTGAAACATAACATAAAAGGAATGGGAGGCAAAAAGAATCCTCCTTTGTGGCTCCTTTGATGGATGCTTTACTTTGTGGTCCCTGTTGTCTATGGACAAAGATCTACATCACCGTTATAATAAACGCATATTCTTTGATATGTAGTTTTAATTCTAATTAAATGATTGACCATTCTGATAAGTAGTGTAAAACTCTTCTAATCATTTATCATAATCATTCTTTAAGCCAAACCTTTTCTAACTAGCTTAAGATATACTACTAGTGTTTTGCAGTTCAAAAAAGTACATCATAATCACTGTTCTAACGTTTAAATCTACATTTTAGGAGGTCGAGACTATATTAAATCCATAATCTTTTTACTGATCAGCTAAAAAAATTAACAGTTTCTAGTTTAAACGCAGTCCAAACATGTTTACTATGAAGCATTTGTTGGGATTTTTGAGTTTATAAATACGTACCGGGATACAACGAACCGGGCGAGAAACATACCGGATACCGGACCGAGAATCAGTTAAGTAGCTACCTAGACCGGGTTATTCGTGTACCGATTTTAAACCGGTTAAGTCTCTTTCTTTTTTCTTTAGTTCCTCGGGGGCTCGGAGCTGTTCACTGGACTCACTCCAACGACGTGTCTCCGGTGAGCACAAGCAAGGGCACAAGCAAGACGACGGTGCTTGTAGCTATGGAGATCGAAGAGATAGAGACAGCGTAGAATCGATGCAAATCGGTTATAAGAACAATAGAGAAGCTTCCGATTTCAACTTCCATCACTGCTTCGTGCCGTCGCACTCTCCTTAAGCTCGCTTCCTCCGAGCTCTCCTTCCTCTCGTCTCTCTCTTCCTCCGATCCTTCTCTACAGCCTTCTAGGTTTCTCTGATTTTGATCATCTGTTTCTTTTATCACTCTCTCGTTCGCTCTGATTCTGACTTTTGTTTTTTTTTTCATCCGCAGTGTTAACATTGGCCACATTGAGTTAGTTGTACGGATTCTGCAGCTTCCGTCTATCACCGGCGTTTCACGCGTTTGCAAACCAATTTCTCTTCCGATTGGTGGGGTTCATGTTGATGTCGTATGTACTCTCGGAAAAGTTCCTGTGTGGATCATCGTCTCCGATAGAAACCCTAGGTATATCTCCTGGAGTGGAAACCGCCATGGAAACAAAGGTTTAAAGTCGAGAATCGAACAGATTCTCGCCGCTGCTAATTCGACAGCCGCGCTTAAACCTTCTTCGGTGATTCTCTTCTTCGCAAACGGTCTGCCTTCTTCAATTTACGAGAAATTGAAAGACGAATTTGGAGCTGGGTTAACGTCGTGCGGACTAGATCATATGAAGAAGCAGTTTCTGTTGAGATCAAGCTCATTGATCAATGTGATAATGATTCCCCTTTTACTGAACCTGAAGTTGTAGTTCAAGCAGAGGACGCAGAGCTAAGTCCAAAAGAAGATGATTTCTCTTATGTAATCTCCTCCATGAGATTTCTCGGTGAAGACTGCTTTATTAATTTCGACACTACAGCTCTTGTTGCTCTTGTTTCTGGAATCAGCAACGGGTGTGCAGAGAGAATAGTGGATACGCCTGAGATCGAATTAGAGGAAAAGTTTAAGGGAAATACCGTTTTTGTGATTGCTCAGGTACCCTCTTTATGAGGTATAGTCATCATTGTCTAATCAAAACATGAACTTTTGTGAAATTGACAACTTATATGCAGGCCAAGTCTGAAATTGAGAACCCTGTTCTAGTCAAAATGGGAACTGTATTATCAGGCAAGCGAGGGATAGTATGCGAGAGTGTTCTTTCAGAGTTCAAGGAGTTAGTATCCATGTACGCTGGACCGAATGAGAAACGCAGAGCTGAGCAGTTGTTGAAGAGCCTAATGTAATGCACACATTATGCTCTGTATCAACAGAGGATCTCAAAGTTCAATACTTTTTTTTCTACTCATAATGATTATGATTGAATGATGGATTGTGAGTGGTGTGACAGGGTGGTGAGTGACAATCCCACAGAGCGTGTGAAGAGCCTCCCAACGACGAGGAAGTTAGCAATGAAGAACAAGACTGTGTTTGGGACAGGTGATAGATGGGGAGCTCCAACGTTGACTGCAAACATGGCGTTTGTGAGAACTGTGGCTCAGTCAGGCATGTCTCTCTCCACTATCGACCATAGCCCTCGAGCTCTCACTGGTGATTAGTCTAGTTAGAGTTCACCTATTCTGTAGTTTTGTAAGTTCTGAAGAGCAAACCTTGTAGTACACTACTAGGTAAAACAAAACAAAAAGCTGAAGCTACAAGTTTGCGTTTGTCTGGTGTAAATTGTGTCCAAGCAATAATAATGAATATGGAGCAGAAAGAATCGAATTTTATTGCACTAAACAAACAAAATTACAACAACATACAGGGAAGAACACAGACAACAATTTCCCATATTTTTTCTGGAAACTAATCCAAATCCAATTTGGTAGTTTTTTTTCACACCCAGTGGAGAGCTTATATATTATTGACATTTGGAGAATCACCAGTGTGGTTGTAGAGCTTTACCATTTGTGTTTCTATGGAGGCCATTGGCTTTGTAACTCTATATGGTGATATGCATTCTATTCACTGATCTATCTTTGGTTGCCATTTATGTGATTTGAGGTGTTTTTAGTCCGTAGATTGTCTTCAGACCATGACGCATCGACAGAAGGAAGTTGGTACTCATCCGGTTTCAATGCCAAGGCAAAATCAGGAAGCGTTGGTGCTGTCTCCATGATCCTATAATTTGGCGTAAATGGACAACAAAAGGTTGAGCTTAAAATAGCATAGCAAAAGAAGAGAGAAAACTGGCAAAGCTTTAAACTGAAACTCACTTTTCATAAGAGTATAGATCACGACTTATCCTGACTTTACTTGAAGTTTCTTTCGGTATTTTCTCTGATAGATATTTCATTGTCCCGAAAAGCGGAGGAGTCCTGAAGAAATGTGGATAGATCTTAATGACTGATGGATAGATCGACAAAGGCGATCCATCGACAAAGTCAAAGAAGAAGGATTTACCTTGACGTGGGTGAAGAGGTGTTAAACGCCTCGCTTGCTTTCTTACTTTCTTTGAAACACTCATCTGCAGCCTGTAAAGCAGCAACCGCCATGCCATGTGATTTCTCTGTGTTTCCTTCATCAAGAATCAAACCGTGGTAGTAGTAAGCTGCAGCCTGGTATTACAAATACACAGAGATACCAAGTGTCTTAGTAAAAACAGAAGACAAAAATTGATGCATTGTACAGATAACAGAGTTTCTCTCACTCATTTATGTGAAAAGATCCAATGATCTGAGAAAGAGAGTGAAGGACGTCCAAACAGTACCTTAGCTTCAACATACTTCCACTTAACAAAGAGCCTATGCTTTTCGCCGCACCCATTTGCTAATGGAAGATTCATCAAGTTATCTTGTGCCTAATCAATGTCCATCAATAATAAGTGTTAGAGAGCTTTTATCGCAAGGAAAACATTTCAAATTTACGAATTAGAAAATACAAAAGAGAGTCTCTGTCAATTCTTCCATGAGCCTCAGAAAAGAGGAAAATAGTTACTAGCTCAAGAAAGGTTTCTACTTTCTTGTTGTTTTCTCTTTTTTAAGCATGTAAACGAGCAGTAGAGTATAAAGTTAGAAGCCACTTTCAAAGATATTTCTGATACAACTTATTAAGCAATTTTAGTCCCATTTTCCTCCTCAAACATAAGTGATCAGCAGGCGGCACAAGTTAGTGACACTTTTCTGATGGTGAAATATCTCCACTTTCTTCTTTTTGCTCTTTCGTTTTGTTTTTTGGTTTTTTTGTCCTATTAATCTAAAGTGGATGATACACACTACTCCCATTAAGACAACTCATCTTTCTAGCGTTTCAATTCATTATAAATAATAAAGTGATGACCAAAAAAGTTGTACAAGAAAACAAATTTGATAAGGTAAAGGATCACCTGCTGCCAATATTTCACCATTTCACATGAAAGTCTTCGTTTCACTGCAAGAGTGGCTTTTGCACTATCAATTGCCATCCCGAGTTGGATATCAACACCCTAAATCCGAAAAGTTAAACCATTAACAAAGGACTGCGAATTTCTGTCTATTAAAATACTCAAAAGTACCTATCTACATAGCTACTTCGAACCTAGGGAGAGTTTCTAATTAGTTGAACATGACGTTGATATTCACAAAATAAACTAGGAAGCACATGTAGCAAATCATAACAAGATAATATATCCTAACAAAAAGTGGTTATACCTGGCCTAATGCTTGCAAGCAAAGAGCCCGTAAAGCTCCTTCTGCCAAGTCAACTGGTAACCTTCTCCTGTAGAAAAGGCAAAGTAAAACAACCGTCGTGTCAGCAGATCAATCAGAATTATTAACATTTGAAAATTACAACTGGTTGACAGTAGAAACAATGTCCTATATGAACCTTAGCTCGGCTGAAAACTGAGGGAAAACATGCTTAACCGCACAGTCAAGGTATCCGGCTGCCTTTAAGAAAATATCAATTGAAGCTCGCCTGTTTTCTATAGAAAATGAAAAGAAAAAAAAAAGCATATCATAAACCTGAGGGACCATACCATTATATTTAAGTATTTAACAATAAGAAAGAAGATATCTAGGAAGAAACAAGCATATCACAAGCAATTTGCAGGTTTTACCTTCCGAAACTTTTGGATGATAACCATCACTGGAACCTTTGGGAAGAAGCAGTAAATTGGCTTGTGACATTTGTAGCATTGCCATTAGATGCAAAACCGACAATATTTCATACCAAACGTTTGACATAGCTGTTTCCTGGTAGATGTAAATAATATTGTCATTTACTCTCAACAACCTTCAATGTAAAAGTCTAAATTTTATAGTGAAGGAACGAAAAAAACAGCACAGTGAAAAGATAAACTGTTTTGATCACCGCACCTCTTCCTCATCCTCCTGATTAACCCAATTAAACGGTACTCTGAATTGTAGATGGCTACCTGAACATGAAACGAATGCGTGTGAGGATATCTGCAACCAAACCTATCTCGATTCTGTAGCACATAAATAGTATATTACCATCTTTAGTTAATCCTAAGAGAACAGGTAGATAATCTTCCAAAGCTTGATGGAGATCTGCGAGTGTTGAACCTCCTGCAAGAAACCATTCCGTTGACTTAGAAGGGAGAAAGCAGAGGAAAAAGAAACAGACAAGATACTCTTCCTTACCATGCTGTGTCTTCCTCCTAGTTCTTGTAATCGTTGGCCCTTCTTGATTAGCCATCACAACTATTCGTGTTCTTAAAGCTGTCAAGCGTTCCACTAGAGTCTTGGGCAATTGATCACCCAGTGACTGAGAAAACTCCACGTGCTTGGGTATCCTTAAACCAGGTACATAAACTGAAACGTCCCCGATGCTCGTTGGCTTCCTCCTGTTTCCACCAGTGTCCTTCGGCCTTGATGCAAAGCATCCCATTTCTAGAGCTTAACGAATCTACAATCCCAACACATGAAAACAGAAACAGAGATTAAACTTGAATCGAATCTTTTAACATCCCTCTAAGCACTAAGCAAATTTGATCTCTAAATGAATCCTACATGGAACATGGCACAGAGAGACGAAATTAATTAATGTTCCAACCAAAAACAACCAAACTCCTCTCTCGTCCACTAAAATTCATAAGATAAAAAGTTAAACTAGCTCACGAGCTATCTGCCATACTACAATCTTCATAATTCTACGTGACTACAACTCTCCAAGATTTTTTGAAAACTAATCTACTTTTAGAACCAAAGTCCAAGCAGAAACAAACAAACAAATGACACCATTAGATAGATAGACGTGGTTTTCAAAAACCGAAAACAAGCAAGAGTTTTGATTTTCTCACCTACCTTAGTGACGTTTATCAGAATTATTGGCTAAAAGACATATAACTCAAGTGATTGCTGCAAGAAGCAAAAAAAGAGAGAGAGAGAGAGAGAGAGAGAGAGACTTAATCAGCTTAAAGCATGAAAACTTTAAATGTTCTATTCACGATTTCTCTACTATAAACGAGATCCTGGACATAGGCCAACAAAACATATATTAGAAAACGATGATTTTTCAACTTGACATGTAAAAAAAATGAAGATTTTGAGTGAAGGGTCATCAAAGATAATGCTCAAATTGTAATGAACCTCGTTAACTGATTTAAACAAAAACTTGAAATTATGATAATACAAAACCCTTAAGCAACATTTTTAAACGAGAGTCTATCCAAAATTGAGTTTTCTAAAAGACTCGAATTGACTACTGAGAAGCAAACGAGAAACCTCAAAAACCCTAATTTGAGGGGGGAACAGGGTATGAATCCGAGAGTATTTGAATTTGCAAAAAGAAAAAAAAAATCGAAACTTTACCATAAAAAAATAATGCTTCTGCTTTTTTCCAATTGCGAAATGGGAACTGAGAGAGAAAGAGAGAGAGAGAGAGAGATGGTGTTTGATTCCAAAACCGCAATGGTATAAATCCTTGGTTCAAGCGTTAGACAATTAAAGAGGATGGGTCTGGCTGAGAGAGGAGAGGAGAGCAGAGGATGAAGAAAGAAAGAGTTGGAAAGGGCACAAATTTCAACTTTTTTTATGAGTCCATTAGTGTATCAGACACTTTTTGAAAAGTAATGGGAGAAATAGGCATTTTTTTTGTTAGAAATTTGAAAAATAGACAATTTTTTATGTTGTGAGATAGAATGTTTATGAGAGAATATAAAACAAAAACAAATAAAAAAGTTAATATACTCATGACTATGTGTCATATAAATAGAGTTTTATTTGTGATCCGAGAGGAAACCAAAGATAGAATATGACAAAAAAGAGAGAAAAATTCCAATATATCATATATATCTTCCAATAAGATTTTTTGTGTGTGTGGGATCCAATTTTGAGGTATTGTATCAAAAATTAATATTTCATGTTCCAATAAAATTGAAAAAATTCTCTCAAATAACATTTAATAATTTTTAAATATATTTAGCACCCTAAAAATTCTAAAAACATGGTCTAGTTTTAAAAATTTAATTTTAAAATTAAACCCTAAACTTTAGATACCAAAATCATACCCCTCAAAATTATACACTAAGGGTAAAATAAAGAACCCAAACCTAAAACTTTTGAAATAATTTTTAAATATTGTAATGTGTCAAATAATGCTATTTTGGTGTACCATTTAGGTTTGGTGTACCATCTAAGTTAAGTGTACAATATGTGTCTGGTGTACCATCTGAGTATAGTATACCATCTACGTCTGGTGTATCATCTGGGTCTAGTGTACGATGTGGCTATGGTGTACGGTGTACCATCACTCTAGTGTACGATATGAGTCTCGTGTACCATCTAGGTCTAGTATACCGTCTGAATCTGGTGTACCGTCTGAATCTGGTGTACCATATGGATCTGGTATACCATCTGAATCTGGTGAACCATCTGAATCTGGTATACTATCTAGGTTTGGTATATCATTTGGTTTGGGTTTGGTTTACCATTCAAGTTTAGGTTTGGTTTACCATTCAAGTTTGGTGTACCATCTGAGTTGGGTGTACCATTTAGGTTGGGTGTACTATTTAGGTTTGGTAAACCATACACTCTAAATACTAAACTCTACCCCTTCAAAACTATATCCTTAATATAAAATATAGAACTCAAACCTAAAAAAATCTAAAAATTAATTTAAAATATTGTAATATGTCAAATAATGCTATTTTGGTGTACAATTTAGGTTTGGGGTACCATCTGCGTTGGGGATGTACCAACTGAGTTTAGTATATCATCTGGGTTTAGTATACTATCTGAGTTGGGTGTACCATTTAGGTTGGGTGTACCATTTCGGTTTGGTATACCATCTGGGATTGGTGTACCATCCAATTAAAAAATTTCACAATTAAACCATACACTCTAAATACTAAACTCTACCCCTTCAAAACTATATCCTTAATATAAAATATAGAACCCAAACCTAAAAAAATCTAAAAATTAATTTAAAATATTGTAATATGTCAAATAATGCTATTTTGGTGTACTATTTAGGTTTGGTGTACCATCTGCGTTGTGGTGTACCATCTGCGTTGGGGATGTACTAACTGAGTTTAGTATATCATCTGGGTTTGGTGTAAATAAATAAAATTCTACATCCTTAAAAATCATTTTTCTGTGTTTGTGTTATTTTTAGAAAATAAAACTTTTGTAGTTTTCTGAAAAAAACTTAAAGCTTACCCCTATAGACTATACCCCAAATATAAAATTGGTATTTTTAAAATTAATATCAAAGTGTAGATTAATATTATAAACTAACCATTAAATTCTAAACACTAAACCCTATCCCTAAAGACTATATCCCAAATATAAAATTGTCAACCCAAACCTAACAAAATAAATTTTACATCTTTAAATATAACTTTTTTTGTGTTTGTCGTATTTTTGAAAAATAAAACTATTAAAACTTTTGTGTTTGTGTTATTTTTGGGAAAAATTTTTGTTGTTTTTTTGGAAAAAAACTTAAAATGTGGTATTTTTAAGATTAATATCAAAGTGTAAATTAATATTATAAATTAACCATTAAATCCTAAACACTAAACTCTACCCCTAAAGACTATACTCTAAATTTAAAATTGTAAACCCAAACCTAACAAAATAAATTCTACATCCTTAAAAACAATTTTTTGTGTGTTTAATATTTTTGAAAATAAAACTTATGTGGTTTTTTGGAAAAAATAATTAAAATGTGGTATTTTAGAAAAAAACTTAATTGTGGTATTTTGAGGAATTTCTATAATTATTTTGTATAAATTAATAACAAAATCAAATTAAAAAGTGAAAGAGGAAAAAAGGAAAAATAAAGAAAAAAGTATGATTGTACAAATACTACTAGAAGGTAACAAATTTGTTTTATTTTTATTTGTATATAATTTCACACAAAAAATGGTATAAAAACAAAAAAGAATATAAAAATATATTACTAGAGGTGAAGTGACCTTGGTGCAGTGGCCAAAGGTAAGTCCTTAATGCACAAGGCACCATCACACCCGGGATCGAGTCCCGGCTCTTACGAATGTAGGAATTTGGCTAATGGGCCGGCCAGTTGTGGCTCATAATGCAGAAATGTTGGAAAAAAAAAAAAAATATATTACTAGAGATTTCTCTAATAGAAATCTGTATTAGAGAATGAGAGAGAAAAGTGCATATTTCTCAAATATCTTAGAAAGTGCCTTCTTTCCTAATATTGTCTTTTTTTATTATGGAAGGCAAAGTTAATGCTCTTTCGACTTTTCGAGCTGCCTCTCTCCCTTCCCCTACCCGGTACGGTCCTCTCTTCAAAATTGTTGGTCTAATTAAATATGAAGACCTAATTATAATTTTAACCCCAAGAAATTTACTTCTAAATATTGGAAGCTCATGTTAATTACAGTATTTATTACGCCAATTTTTTATTTTGAAAACAGATTTACAGTATTTAGTATTTACAGTTTCTTAACATTTTGTTTCCCCTCAAACACAACATGTTATGCATAAAAAAATATTTATTACAAAAAAAAGAACAAAAAAAATATTTGAAGTATAAAATAAATGTGTATGGAGGATGTTGATGATATATGTCCACCATTATCAATACTTATCCTACACCACAACAACATGCATACGCATGGATATGGTTGGTTTTCCACAATTCTAAATTATTTTAAATCGGAAGACTAGCTCCTTCGCACCATCCTCTCTCTTAATCATACATAAAAAACTTTTTCTTATTAATATTTAAAATATATATGCAACAATTCTTGTATATATATGTAGGAATTAAGTGCCTCGTACGTTAAGCTTTGTATTTATTATGTTAAAACATCGGTACGTGTATTGGAAACACTACAAAAAAAACAAACGTTTTGCGAAGACAGCTCTCGCAAATTTGCGGTAGATTTGCAAGGGATTTACGAGAAAACCAAAAACTATAGCACATCTCTCGCAAATTTGCGAGGAACTCAGTTGTCGCAAATCCATCGCAAAATTGCGAGGGATTTACGACAAATTCGCTGGAAATGTCCCATCCCTCGCAAATCCATCGCAATATTGCGACGATTTTGCGAAAACATATTCCATAGCAAATTTGCTATGGAATTGCGAGTGAATTGCGAAAGCCATAGCAAATCCATTGCAAAGTTAGGATAATGATTTTTTATAAATATTACAAAACTTATTATAATTATTCTGAAATACATTTGAATGTGTTCATAAGGTGAATTTACTAACTTTGAACATTATTTTGATGGTTTTTACAAATTAGATATTCTAAGTTTGCAACATAATCGCAATTGATTTGCTAGACCCATAGCAATTTCGTCGCAAATCCATCGCTAATTACACAAAACATAGCAATTCCCTCGCAAATCAAAACCCTAAACCCTTAACCCTTAACTCTACACCCTAAAGACTAATTACATTATTATTAATGTTTACAAAGATGAATCCAAGACTTATAATCAAAGATAGCAGTGCAACACAAAATTCTTGGAGAATTGGACAATTTGGCAAATATTTGTCTCAATGTAATGAACATATATGTGATATAGTTTA
>NC_025700.1:18936222-18946920 GCF_000633955.1 Camelina sativa
CCTCTCATCCTTTCTCCGGTTGTCTACTCCTCCTCTCATCTCTTCTCCGGTGTCTACTCCTCCTCCCATCCCTTCTCAGGTTAGTCTACTCCTCCTCTCATCCCTTATCCGACTAATCTCCTCCTCCTCTCTCTTCTTCTGTTGTTTTTTAGATGGGTTTCGATTTAGGGTTTTTCGATTTAGGGTTTTTATTTCAATTTTGGGTTTTTATTTCAATTTTTGAGTTTCAAATTCCATTTTGGATTTTTATTTTAATTTTAGGGTTTTTGTTTCAGATTTTGGGTTTCAAATTCGATTTTGGGTTGCGAATTCGATTTTGGTTTTAGGATTCTAATTATATCAATTTTAGGGTTTTTACCTAATTCGAATTTAGGGGTTTAATCTAATTTGCTTTTAGGGTTCTAGTTATATCGAATTTGAGGGTATTAATTTAGTTTTTTTTGGACTTATTTTTTAGATGTCTTCACAAGAGAACCAAAATCATTCTGGGAGCCAAAACGTTTACAGAAGATTTATATCTTCTCAAGGGTTAGCTCCTCCCATCCCTTCTCGAAGGTTACCTTCTTCTGCCTCTGCTCCAAGGGTAGCTTCTCCCGCCTCCTCGCAAGGTACCTCACCGGTGATCCAAGAGAATCGTCAAGGAACCTCACCGGCGGTGGAAGATCATCTTCCACCACAGCAATCGACTTCGCGTGTCAACGATGAGTCTACTCAGATCTCTTTTTTTACTTTGGAAGAGCTACTTGCAAGTCCCGGTCGTGCTAGCTTAAAGAAATTGGACCCTAAACGCCCTCCGGGTACTCTATGGTAAGAATGTAGTTAGGGTTGTCTAATTTTTTAGATATATTTTCATTGATCCTCATTCCTTTTTTTCTTGTGTTTTGTAGGTTTGACGAGGATCCTTCGGTTGCTGCTACTGTTCGGGCCATCTTTGAAAGAGATTTCAAAGGAGCTCATGCCAATTGGACCCAAACACCAGCTGTGGTTGTAAACCGGTGGTTTGAAACGTTTGCGGTAAGTTAAATGTTTGTTGATGTGTTTAAATTACAGATTTTGTTTTTACTTACTTGATTCTGATTTTGATTCATGTTATGTTTTTACAAACAAACATATAACTGGGACCAGTCCATCAATGGGAGAGTTTGAGCCGAGTTTGAAAGCAAGTTGAAGACCCGGATGACTGATCAAGTGTCTCGGTGGAAGTCTAAGTGGAGAGTAAAAGGTGATGATGCAAAGCCGCGGTGGCTTGATCGGACAGTATGGGACGGCTTGGTCAAGTTANATGAGTCTCCTCAGATCTCTTTTTTTACTTTGGAAGAGCTACTTGCAAGTCCCGGTCGTGCTAGCTTAAAGAAATTGGACCCTAAACGCCCTCCGGGTACTCTATGGTAAGAATGTAGTTAGGGTTGTCTAATTTTTTAGATATATTTTCATTGATCCTCATTCCTTTTTTTCTTGTGTTTTGTAGGTTTGATGAGGATCCTTCGGTTGCTGCTACTGTTCGGGCCATCTTTGAAAGAGATTTCAAAGGAGCTCATGCCAATTGGACCCAAACACCAGCTGCGGTTGTAAACCGGTGGTTTGAAACGTTTGCAGTAAGTTAAATGTTTGTTGATGTGTTTAAATTACAGATTTTGTTTTTACTTACTTGATTCTGATTTTGATTCATGTTATGTTTTTACAAGCAAACATATAACTGGGACCAGTCCATCAATGGGAGAGTTTGAGCCGAGTTTGAAAGCAAGTTGAAGACCCGGATGACTGATCAAGTGTCTCGGTGGAAGTCTAAGTGGAGAGTAAAAGGTGATGATGCAAAGCCGCGGTGGCTTGATCGGACAGTATGGGACGGCTTGGTCAAGTTATGGTGTGAACCAAAATCTGAGGAAAAGAGCATCAATAGTCGAAATGCTCGATACAGTGATCATGATGGCACTGGAATGCATAAACACTGGTTTGGTCAGACCTCCTTTAAAGCTCGTGCACGAAAACATGTAAGTATGTTTAGTTAGTTATTTAGTACAATTACCTATAAATTCTTGCTTTAGCCTAATACTTTGTTGTTTCATATCTTTGTTAAGTCGGAGATTACTGGTGAGGCACTTCCTGATTTCTTGAAAGTCCTAAAAGATACTCATAGGAAACTTGATGGGTCGTTTGTGGATGGATTATCTGAGAAAGTATACCATGAAGTGTCATCGAGGATAACTGAGACTGAAATTGGGCTATGCTCAGGGGACAACATAGAGAGTAGTGCTTCTGGCGGATTGTCAGTTAGTATGAAGAACCGAATTTTTGCTGAGGTAAATTCTTGAACTTTACATACTGTTTTGTTTTATCTCTTTGAACTTTACATTGTGTCTCTGTTTTTTGTTGTTTGCAGGTTGCTCCGAAGAAGAAAAATAGGATATATGGAGTCGGTACTATGCAAACTGAAGCATCTTCAGCTCAAGTTGTTCTGACGCCTACTCCGACTGAAGATCCAGTCATTCTAGCTGAGAAGCTTTCTCAGGCCGAAGCTGTTCTTGCGAGTCAGTCTACTCAGCTAGAAGATTATGCATTGAAGTTGCAACAAAATACTCAGAAGATGCATTGCTACGATGCCTACTTCGATTATCTATCTGAGAAGGACCCTGAATTTGCTGCAAGATTTCCCCGACCTGAGACTGCTGCCACCAATGAGACCGGAGCAGGAGATACCGGACCTGAGACCGGAGCAGGAGGTATCACCAGACCAACTTAGGATCTCTTGTGTTTATGTGTTTATGTGTTTGTATCCGAGAACTTGTGTTTGTATATTCAGAAGATGTGTTTGATTTTTGTTTTGAACTTATATTATTATGTTTATGTAAGTTTAACAACATTTTGTATTACAAGTTTAATTTCAGTTTTCATTCAAAGTTTTTTTGGGCTAATTATGAATTTTAGTTTGCCTAATTAGAAATTAATCATAATTAATTTGCATAATTAAAAATAAACATAATTACAAAATGAATAATTCCTAATTCAAATCTCAGCTGTTGCGACAGACATAAATGTTGCAAATCCATCGCAAATTTGCGAGGGATTAGCTTGAACCAAATTGCAAGGAATCTGCTATTGATATTGTCCCTCGCAATTTGCGTTGATTTTGCGACGGCATTTTCTTCCTTGCAAAATTTGCGAGGGATTTGCGATGTTAACCAATTTGCGAGAAGCGATTTGCGAGGGAAGTGTGTTCCTCGCAATTCCGTCGTTTTTTGCCTATTTGCGAAGGATTTGCTATGAATTCTTCCATCGCAAAAGACTTATTTTCTTGTAGTGAAATAAATACTATCAAGTTGGAGTATTTATACTAAGTACATTCGCCTTGGGACAGAATAAATATGTGTTACATCATGACATGATCAAAACGACCGTCCCTTTCTAAAATATCATTGAATCTTTAGATCTTTTTGATTACAATCACACAAAATTATAACTCTGTCACAAAAAAAACAAAAGATCCACCGGCCTATGCATAAGCATCATCATCCCACATTCCCACGTCCACAATTGTAGCTCAAATCAAATTGTAACACACACAAGAAAACAACAATAGTTTCTTTTTTGGGTAATTCAGTGACGTCTCATGCAGTCCACGTGGCGTTTGTGTCAATCAAAGTGACGTTGCTATGTTATGGGGCGGGGTCGACGCAAGAAGAGGATATTTATAGAAACCAGTTGAAGGTAGACACGTGTTGATGAGATTCATGAATCGGTTTCGGTTAGGAGATCACGATTCACGGTTGTCTTCAGTCTTCACCGCCCCAACGGCCGGTCTTTAAGCAAAAATCATTACAAAAATATGGCGGTTGGTGACGACACGTGTCTTCAATCATTCCGTTACTTACTGTTACCTACGGACTACGGCTAAAGCCCTCCACAAAGCTACTTTTTCTGTGTTCGTTTCGTCTACGACTTGGTTTCCTTTTTTTAGAAACCGTCTTTATATTTTGATGTTTTTCTTCTTCATATATATAACCAACAAAAACACCCTATAAAGTAATTGATTTTAGTAAAAGTAAATCGAGATATTGAGTTGGTTTATCTAATTTCGTTTAGAAAAGGTAATACGTAATCAAAGTAAAACCGTATCTAGCATAAATTGGAATGATGCATATATACTAATAGTTTTTTTTTTTCTCTCCATTTAATAGACTAATAGTTAGGTAGTTTGGATCCAATAAACTTGCCATGTTTTCCACCAAAAAGAAAAAAAACTTGCCATGATAACTGCAGTGGGTAAGTAAAATTTAAACTTCATCATGGTCATTGTTTTTTTTTTTATAGGTTGACTATTCGTTGTTACACTAAATGTCATTTAAACATTTGTCCCATATTGATCCTAGGTTTGATCTAACCATATATATGAAGAAATCATGTGACAAGGAAAGCAAAGAAAATTGTACAAATGAACGGTACTTTTAAATTTAGAACCAGTAATCGGATTATTTTCAACGTTCTAGTTTTGTTATGATTCTCCTTAATGTGCATAATAATCTTGCAAAAATCCGCCTTACCGGATGACGATGAAGTGTGTTTAATCGTTAGATCAATCTCCAATTATATCCTTCGTTTTAGTTTGATAAATAAATAACGGTTTCTGACCAAAAGTGAAAAGTAAAGTAATGGCGAAGGCATTAAAATCAAAACGATAGAGATGCAATGATTCACAACGAAAATCTCAAAAGTCAATACTACGCTAACGGCCACTTGACCAATAATACGAAACGAACAAAAGAAAAAAAAAATAACGTGTTGATGTAGTCTGTATGTCATGATCAATACTGCTTCTTCTCTGGCGCTACTTGTTGCACTTGCCATTTTTAAGTTTCAACAAACACGTGAAATAATTATAAGATGTTACGTACGTTATTATATATGTGCGGTTATACTTATACTATATAACTAGGTGATACCGGTGCTACAACACAGAATTATAAATTTTGTTAGTTACTTTTTTTGTAATTTGTTTTTTTGTAATGTAATTTTTTATTTTGACTTATTTTCTTTGTTTGTATAGTGTTTATTTGTATATTTGGGGTTATACAGTAAATTGGAAATCCTAATAGAGTAAGTAGTTTATAAAATATAGCTTTTCACGGAAACATGCACACCGCAATATTAGATAATAGTTTTGTAAGAGAATAGACACTCCACAATATCGGATAGTAGTTTTGTAAGAGGATAGACACACCGCAATATCGGATAGTAGTTTTGTAAGATGATAAGTTTTTCTTTATTTTGGTTTGTCGTCGAAAGAGGAGAAGTTGCTTGTTTAATTTTAGTGTGAGATATTTCAATGGTTAGGAAACCATTGTATTTATAGTGAGATTAAATATATTTAGGTTATCATTTAAAAATTAATATTTGATATATCAAATCTCAGCAAAATTGAAAAAAACCAATTTAATTTATAGTTTGATAAAAATACATGTTTTAACGGGTTTAACTCAAATTTTCTTTATATATTAAAATTTTTAAGTTAAAAAATATTAATATTACTTAAATATTTTTTAGACTTAAATGTATTATAATATTTTAAACTTTCGACGGAATTCAAATATTTAAAATAATTTAAACATTCTATAAAAATTTAAATATTTATAATCTCTTAACCTTTTTTAAAAAACGTAAATATACTATAATATGTTTACTTTTTAAAAGTTTAAATATGCTTAAATATATAACCATATTAAACTGTTAAATTTGGATACCTGATAAATCAATCTCATTTGTACTCAAAACATATTAGTCATATTTTTATAGTGATTATGAACCATATTCCAAAATATTTAGTCGATGTGGGATATACAATACACATTTGCTATAAATTAGTTTACAACTTTACATATATATAAGTTATGCGTTTTTTAATTCTTTTCATCTATACTAATCATAATTAATTACTATAATTTCGTTAAGGAAATATTGAAAAATCTAAACTAAATGATGATTTGTTTTTATTGAATTGTATTAAGTTGATTTGTTGTTTCCATAAATATCTCACAATATAAAAGCAAATCAAATAAGTTTACATATATATACAATTTCATATTTAATTTATTGATTGTTTTGGAAGCAACAAAGTCACAATCCATAAATATTAAAGATTTCTCATTATTATTAATATTCGTAATAATTATAGAGATTAAGTATGGTAGTAGTTAATATTTGATATTACTGAAGTCATTAAATACTTGATACCCGTTTCCTTATTTATAGAGATTATACCTCTGTTTGGTAACGAAAACAACTATTTTTGAACCAAATCAAAAACAGGATCCGAATATTATAAACTTGGAGTACAAACAGATCCGCGAATTTTATTTCTTCTGTTTCCGGGTCATACAGGATCTGCGTCCCGACCCGGTGGATATTTAGTGGTCGACTGAAGGGTATAATGGTCATTAGGCAAAATCATAACTATAAATTAATTAAATTAAATTAAGTGATTCTCTAATTATTTTTAATGAAAAACCTACCAAAACAAAGTCATTGTCCAATTTGAGTATAGTGAATACTTCAACTTTAAATAGATTCTTTTATCGGTAAATTATGGAGTAAGTAATAATGATTTTTGTATACAATCTGTAAATATTTGCTTAGTATAATGTAACAACATATTGTAATTCTAATTCGAACATAGGAAAATAATTAAAGACATTGTCGTGTGTAGAGATTGATTGGAATTGGAGATTCCGAGATTGATTCATGGCTTGGTTTTGGTTTTAAATTGATTTTGGTTCGGTTTTCACTTTATTTTTTTTTTTAATTAGAGTTGAAATTCACACACTCAAAACAGTATTTGTTGTCAAGAGAAGATGGCCCAATAAAAGTGAAAAGGCCTCAATAGAAGAAAGCCCATTAAAAAACTTCCACCTCTCTCTGGTCTCTCTCTCCGTTGCCGTCCCCTTCCTCTGGTTTCCTCTCTCTGTCTCTTCTTTGGCTGTAAGAAAACCTTAGAAAAGAATATATTTTCACTGAGTGATTACTGAATGATGCGAAGGCTGGTCTCATCTCTTGTTCTTTCCAGATTCTACTCGCATCTTCCGACACGACCACCACAAAGGTCCGCACTTTTCTCTCATCTGTTGAGTTCTCGTCTAGATTCTATTCAAATCGAAAAAATCTCTTCTTTCTCGAGCCATCAATACTGTTCCACGACTTTGTTACACCCAGAATTTGAAATTTCCCGTAGAGTGGAAATTTCTCAAGATCAATCACCGGTTTGCTGCAATGAAAATGAGATTAGAACGAAGGGTTCTACTTATGCGGTTGGAATCTTACACGAAGTTATAATGGCGAATTTGAATGCGTATGATGATATGGAGAAAGCCCTTGATGAATCTGGTGTGGAGTTGACAACTCCTGTGGTGTGCAAGATCTTACAAAGGCTTCAATACGAGGAAAAGACGGCTTTGAGGTTCTTCACTTGGGCTGGACATCAGGAACATTACTCACATGAGCCTATTGCTTATAATGAAATGATTGATATATTGTCTAGCACTAAGTACAAGAACAAGCAGTTTAGGATTGTGATTGATATGTTTGATTACATGAAGAGAAACAACAAAACCGCTGTTCCTGCGGATGTTTTGTTGGAGATTCTTAGGAAGTATTGTGAGAGGTATTTGACTCATGTTCAGAAATTTGCCAAGAAGAAACGGATTAGAGTGAAGACGCAGCCGGAGATTAATGCTTTCAATATGCTTCTTGATGCTCTGTGTAAGTGTGGTTTGGTAAAGGAGGGTGTAGTTTTGCTTAGAAGGATGAGGCATAGAGTTATACCTGATGCGAATACATTCAATGTCTTGTTCTTTGGGTGGTGTAGAGTGAGAGACCCTAAAAAGGCGATGAAGCTGCTTGAAGAGATGATCCTAGCTGGTCATAAACCAGAGAATTTTACGTATTGTGCTGCCATTGATACTTTCTGCCAAGCTGGGATGGTGGATGATGCAGCTGATTTGTTCGATTTCATGATAACCAAAGGCTCTGCCGTCTCTGCTCCAACCGCAAGAACTTTTGCTTTAATGATAGTAGCGCTGGCAAAGAATGATAAAGTAGAAGAATCCTTTGAGCTAATTGGGCGTATGATAAGCACGGGTTGCCTTCCTGATGTGTCAACATACAAGGACGTAATTGAAGGTATGTGTATGGCTGGAAAGGTTGAGGAAGCGTACAAGTTCTTGGATGAGATGAGCAATAAAGGTTACCCGCCTGATATAGTCACTTACAATTGCTTTCTTAGGGTATTGTGTGAGAACAGAAAGAGCGATGAAGCACTTAAACTTTATGGAAGAATGGTAGAGTCACGTTGTGCTCCTAGCGTCCAAACATACAACATGCTGATATCTATGTTTTTCGAAATGGATGATCCTGATGGAGCATTCAATACATGGAAAGAAATGGATGACAGAGACTGTTTTCAGGACATTGAAACCTACTGTGTTATGATCAATGGGCTTTTCGACTGTCACAGAGCTAAGGAGGCGTGTTTTTTATTGGAAGAGGTTGTTAACAAAGGACTCAAACTGCCATATCGAGCGTTTGACTCTTTTCTGGTGCGTCTATCTACTGTTGGTAACCTCAAGGCAATCCATAAGCTTTCTGAACATATGAAAAAGTTTTATAATCATAGTATGGCTAGGCGTTTTGCACTCAGTGAGAAGAGAAAAAGTACGAACCTCAGAGGAAAGTAACGGGAACTGAAAACTGTTGGACCATATCATCATACTAAGACAAAGAACCATTCTCAGTGGTGCGATGAAAATGATGTGATGATTCTGTTGTCTCGAAAGGAGCTCTTCGTGATTATGATCCCTGGTGAAATTTCATCCATCACAGTCCCCAATTCTGGCCAAGAATCATGATCTCGAAAGCAAAGAGACCTATCCAGGTCTGTTGTTGTCTGATGGTTATATTGGTTTCTTTGGAAAAGGTCCCACCACGCACAGTATGTTCAACTTGTTCGTTTAAGTCAGTGTATTGACCATTGCGTATATAGAACCGAACTTTGTATGATCCGTAGCAATGTGAGAGGTCTGTTTTCTTTATGGTTCATGACTATTCAGGTTTACCTTCTGTTTTTTTTTTGCTCTTTGATACTCGAGTTTGATGTGAGATTCTTGAAACGTTCTGATGCTAGAACAGTGTTGACTTCATCGTTCAGCTAAGATAAACGAGGTTTCACCAGTTCTGGTAACGGGTTCAAGTCTCAAGAAACTCTTGGTGAAGACTGAAGACATGACAGTTCGTCTGTTAGCATTTGTAAAATGAAAACCGAACTGGTGTTATGTACCACCGGTTTATTGTAATCAGGATTCGGTTTAGTTGAATGAGTCATTTAGTTTAGTTATGATGATAGGTTCGAAACTGAAGAAGGCTTCTCTCCTAACTACCAATAGAACAAATGAAATTGGTTATGGCTTCTTCTTCCCAACTAACTCTCTGTTTTATATTTTTTTCCTACTAAATTTTACCAGCAATTATTTTTTTGTTTTGTTTTTGCTTAAAGAAAATAAACAAAAAACAAATTGAAGAAATGTTCGAACTAATCCCATGGAACATAACCGATTCTGTTGTAGTCCTCAAAGTACGAAACCTATAAAGTTCCGTATTGGACAAGAGAGAAGAAACCATGACGTGCTTGGAGACCAAATATTTGACCACGTCAAAATTAAAACATAAAAAAATTGCTAATTATATACCTTGTATTTTATTTGCTGTTTATGAAATATAAATCCCCATAGTAAAATTGCAAAAACATATTAGTTAATCCATTTGTAGGTGAAGAGAAATACTATGTAACAGTATATTATTTATCTATTATTTTATTTCTTAACTACATTACTATTGATAAGAAAACATAATATTTGTACCATGAGGCATCATCTATAGTCAGTTCGACTAAGTTAAGTTGTTAAGCCTTCGGTGTTAAAAAGGTGAATTAACTTGGCTGAAAAAAGTTAGTTGTATTGTCTCCACGTTGGCCGATATATTCCGAATTAAATTAAGCTTAGAGAAAACGTTGATTAGGTCTGAAAAAGGTTATCAAACCTATATCCATCAATATTTATATATGACCTGCCATTTAACCAGAAGTCCACAACATTGTTACCAAACTCTTTCCTTTTTCCTCATGTTTTTTTTTTCTTTTTTCGGATTTTATTTTAAAATTTTCTAAAGTTAGTCAGAATCCCTTATGGACTAGCTAACAAGGGCAATATACTGGAATTCACATATTATGGACTAACAAATATCATATGATCCAGCTAATTAATGCTTGTAATGTTTCAAGACATAACTTGACTATAAGCATACGGAATCTTGAAATATAACATTTGATGAAATTAAAAATTGTCAAGTTTAGGACAATGATATTTATTACATGTAAATACGTACGTAGGTTGCCCAAGACTACACAAACTTACGTAGATGAGTATTGGTGACTTGAAGTAGCGGGTGTAGGTTAGAATTTAGAAACAAATCTTAGATTAATTAATACTATACGAAGAGACGTTGAGAGGTTAACGAAATGCGCAGCCCACACCAAGCAATCTCTCTAGCTACCCTATGAACCAATTAAATTCTAAGTTATAGAAATAAAGAAACAAAAGCAAAAAGATAGATTACTTAAAAGGAGGTGGTGTGTTGGTTAGGGAAGACGTTGGCATCAGT